>NW_008246068.1:602215-627758 GCF_000281045.1 Saprolegnia diclina VS20
GCTGATGCGAAACACACGAATGTATTTTATCACACACCTTGGGACTCACTTCATGATTCTTGCATTCCAGATCTGACGGAGCACCGAGCAGGAATAGCCTCTTCCTGGCCTCTCTTCCTTTCAAACACGTCGCTACTAGCATGATGGCAGCGTCGATCGTGGAAGACAGGTGACGCGGCGCTGGCGCCGCACACATGGTCCGGAGGGCTAAGTGGTGTCAACCACCTTCGTCGATCAAGATCGTGGTCGGAGGTCGGCGCCAAATGACACACACCGCGGATTGGTCAATTCCACTATGAATCCAGCGAATCAACGAGCGGCTCCAAAACCTGTGAAAATAAATATATTCGAATCGGGTCGGGACAGCGCGCGGTTACCCACGCCACGTCCAACGAACTCTCTCAATCGTAATGAGTCTTGGTCGTAGTACCAAGAGACGTCCTGGTTTGGTTGCGCACTGTCCGTGGCGCGCGAGCGCGGTGGCGTTGCCTCGAAGGGCACTTCCGAAGTTCAAAAGAAGTTGAATTTGAGATGTGTAGGTCTATCGAAGTATCGAATCGAAGTTTGGAATCTATAAAGTTTCGCCGACTTTGCCTGAAAATAGTGGTGGAGACAAAAAGTCACTTGCTCCATGTTGCGCCGTGTCCTCGCCAAGACTGCCGCCCGCAGCTTCGGGTCCCACGCGCCCAAGCACGTGCCCGAGCAGTTCGTGCGCGACCACCTCGTGGCCGTGACCTTGCTCGACTACGAGGGCAGCCGCCACATCATCCAGGGCCGCGTCGGCCAGACGCTCTTTGAGGCGTGCCAGTTGTCGGGCCTCGACATCGTCAAGGACGACTCGCTAGGCGGCGGTGGCTCCGCGTACAGCGCGGTGCGGACGCCCGAGTTCACTGAGAGCCTCTTTGGCGAAGGCCCGTCGTCGCCCTTGTCGCACGTCGTGGTCTCGAACGAGTGGGTGCACAAGCTGCCGGCGCCGACCGAGCGCGAAGCGCGCATCCTTGAGGACGTGCCGGAAGAGGACCTGACCAAGAACTCGCGCCTTGGCACGGAAATCATCTTGACCAAGGACTTGGACGGCCTCGTCGTCGCCGTGCCTGAGGCGCCGCCGGTCGAGACCTTTACGTACTTGAACGACTGGGAGGAGCCGCAGCCCGAAGCGTACACCATGTTCCCCAAGTCCATCCGTGGCGATTAGATATGAATCGAATACAATATGGCCGCGTGGTATTGCCGTTGGATGCAGTTGAACCTCACGAACACAGATGCGAGATGGCATGCTGCACAGTATTAGCCAAGACCCACGCAATAGCAGCGTAACTCGAATGCATGGTCGTACCTTGGCCTACAGAAGGTGGGCCGTCGACCACAGCCACGCATCGTCAAAGGCAGAAGCACCTCGTCGATCGCCGAATCTTCGATCTTGAAACCTTCGACCGTGCTTTGCCGTTTCGGTGGTTTCTGCCGCAGCGCCTTTCCACACGCCGACCCACTGTCATGTTCGCGCCAAGTCTCGTCGACTACTTCCTCGAGGTCGTCATTGCCGGTGCGAATGCGTCGTCGTCATTCCCACAACTCGACTTGTCCATGGTTCGTAGACCCCGTTGGCACGCCCGTGCGCTCGATCGCCCACCGGGTACCTGCGCTCGATCGACCGGGGTTCCCGCTGCCCGACGGTGTCCGCTACGTCTGTGCCTCGACCTTGCACCTCGGCACTCTCATGGACGCGAGTAGTTTTGCCTCCCCGACAAGATCGACCTCCGCGACCGCGCGCTGTACGAGAAGACACCCAAGTTCCACGCCTTCACGCTCACGGGTGGTGACGGGTCGCGCGCCTACGGCTTTGCGCTCACCACGTACTCGCACGCATGTGACGCCACGCTGTGTCTACCGCGCGTCTTCTGCTTCATCTCCCATTTTGCGCTTTTCGGGCTCTTCAAAGAAGCCTTGGGGTACGCTCCGTGCGTTCGCGGCAGGAGTTCAGGGTGCAGTAGATGGATCTACCACGCGCAGGCTACCGAGGAAGCCAACCCCGACGACGTGTGGCTCGCGTCTCCCCGTGCCGGAGCCCTTGCCTTCCTCGAAGCCAATCCCGCCAACAACAACCACAGCAGCCACGACGACACACCGGCATGCAGTTTTGGCAGACGTCGACGTGGTAGCTGAATATATGTAGGCAACGTCGTGGCGCGACGCGATCGTCGACTTGGTGCGTCGGGCGCCGGCGCCCGTCGTTGGCGCGACGACCGAGTTTTACATCCACGGGCAACTGCTGTTTCAGCAGACGCTGCACACGAGCGGCCTCGGCTATGTCGACGATGCGTGTTATCAGCTCCTCTTCCAGCACCTCAGCATCAAGAACATCATCTTCATCTTGAACTGCATGCTCTTGGAGCAGCGCATCTTGATCCATTCGTCGGTATGGCTTTCATCTTTTTCCAAAGACCCAAGCGAACCTTCGGAATGTGTAGCACCACGGACTGCTCACGCCCGTGTGCGAAGCGCTCTGCGCGCTGCTGTACCCATTTGCGTGGGAGCACGTGTACATTCCTCTCCTGCCGATGAAGCTCATTGAATATTTGCAGGTCGACTCGATCGTCGAATGTCATTTGAACGTTTAGTGTGTAGGCGCCGGTACCCTTTTTCATGGGCGTGCACACGAGCTACCTCACGACCAAGAGCGGCGCCGACGTCTTTGCCTCGTGCGTCGTGATCCACCTCGATAAGGACAAGGTCGTGCGCCCCATCCACGGCAGCCACGGGCTCCAAAGTGCATTGGACCACCCCGTGGCCAAGTTTCCGCCGACTGCCGTCTCCTTACTCCAGTGCAAAGTGCAAGCCATTCTCGACTTGCACCAGCCAATTGCGAGCGCCCCCACAGGTTCAATGGTCCGTTGCATTTGGGTCTTGACAATGCGTCGTGTAGCCGACGCCAACCGCGTTCGCTCCCGCCGCAACGCTCGCACGTCCGATGTGCTTCGCATCGACGATGCGTCGTCCGAGGTCGACGTGACCTTTGGCCCCGGACCTGTACGCCTCAAGGCGACATTCTACGAGTACTGATGCGTCGGAGTTAGCTCGGCATCACGTTCGAGCCGACCCACGTGCGACTGCTGGCGACTGGCGCCGACGTCGCGCACCCGACATCGGCCGTCGTCAAGGCCTTCCCACAGCTCCAGAATGGTCTCCCGGGGCCGGCTGCGCTCTCGGGCGTTCTGCACATCGGGAGCTTCCTCCTCAGTGTCAACGGCGTCTCGACGCTCTCGCTCTCATTCGAGGCGACGTGCGATCTTCTTCGGACGCAGCCACGACCACTGCGCCTTCGCTTTCAAAATGCACCTCGTCCGTTTCCGAACGCCTGTCGGTTTGCTGCTCGCGTGCAAACCTCGGCCTTTCTGTCTGTGGCGCCAGTGCCAAAGGTGGTGCCGGCAACGACGACGCCGATCACGCCGTGGGTCGACCCCGTGCGCGTCGCGTTTGCAGGGTTTTTTGTTGACCTTTTCCGCGGGTATGCGCAGTACATTGTTGTGACGCCGACGCCGGCGCCGCAACTGGCAGCCCCGCGGTCGCCACAGCACAGTCGGCGCAACAGTCGCCAGCGCCAGGCGGCCGTTGCGATCACTTTTGATGCCGACGCCTTTCTTGGTCAACTGTACGCGACGACGACGACCTTCTATCGCGCCTTCTTCGAGACGCAGGCGTTCCAGGCCTTGATCAACGACACGGCCCTTGGGAGCCTGGAGCAGGACGACGGTGTACCGGCGCCTGCGCTCGACCTCTTCTTGACCTGCTGCGCCGACGACGTCTCGTCGCTTCGGGCGTGCCTGGGTCGTGATGTGTCGGCTCTGACGCGTATAATCACGTGGCAGTTTCCGGCACCAGTGGCAACAACGAATGCCCGTCGCAAGGTTGTGATGGCCATCGATGTCGACCACACCACCGACGACATTCGGGGTGTGGATCTCTTGGTGGAGACAGCGCCGGCGAAGCGAGCCTCGGCCACCCGGCAGCTGGAAATGATGATCTGCGGTGCCATCGAGCGTCCCGAGGTAGGTGTTTCCGGCAACAGCGCAAAGACATCGCCGCGTTGTAGCTCGACGGGCCCCCGAGTGTGCAGCGACGCCGTCGGTCCATGAATGCAAGCTCGATGGCGGACCTCGACAATGAACTCGCGAGCGGCGCAAGAAGCAATCAGGTCGAGACCGGCCTCCCGTCGTTGCCGCTTCGGAACAAGCTCGCTGTGTACGTGGCCAATGACGAGCGACTGAAAAGTGGATCTCGCCGACTTTTGCGTAGGCTGTCCAAGAGCTTGCTCCAGCGAAAGACCAAAACCCTCGCGTAGTAGCGCTTTATGCATTCGATTTCATAGTTGGTCTTTGTTGCGCCGGGCTCGCAGCTCGTTAGCGACGCACGCTCGCTTTGGCCGGGCAAGTCCCTTTGACGATTGTGTTCCGCGGAATGGAGGAGCAATACTGAAACTCATTTCTCAACGCACCAGAGTTCTGCAGCGCCGAAGAAGGAAGGATCGTCGCAATGGCCCTAGTAGGTATGGAGGCGCATAGCATCGACCAAGAAAAGACAGCGCCTCGGCCAAGGGCGATCTGGCGCGCAAGCAAACTTGAGCAGTCGGCAAACCCACGCTGGAATCGGCCAAGCGGTACCGCCGATCTGGCGCAAGCAAACTTGAGCGGTCGGCAAACCCACACTGGAATCTTCCATCGCTTCATTCAAGCGCGAAACGTCATCTCGTCGAACCGCGGCCTTGGCCATGCCGCAAGCCTTCCTCGTGTATCTTGTGGTGCTTCTTAGGGTCATGGCGCTCGTGGAAGCGCGCGCGGAAGAGTGCGATGCCTTGGATGGCAGCGACGACTGGCCCACGACCGGCTCATTCTCTACTTTCACAAACAGCTCTTGTCGTACAGCCTCCAGCTGACCCAAATCGCACGTTGAGCGCCACCGAATGCGCAGCGCTCGGGTTCGAGTACAGAGGCGTCCTGGAAGCGTCGGTGGGCGCTTTCCCAGCCTCCAAGTACCTCGATCCGCGCAGCTCCCCGCCAAACGACCCTCGCACAACGTGTTCTTCACCGCGTCAATCGTCACGTACAGGGCTCTTCTCTACCAGTGATCGAAAGCATCTCGCTGACGCGATACCGCCCAGGCCAGCGCTACGACTAGCACGTCGACGCATACAGCGTCACCACCGGCTGCTCCATGCCTCGCCTTGCCAGCAGCAAAGGCAGACGTACCGCGCTATTTCAAGCAAGCACCGAAAGGTCTACGCGGTGCGTGGACAAGCAGCAGACCTTGCGCCGTCTTTCGCCGACATGACTTGTAGGAGAATGTCCACCGGTCGTGGCAAAGCGCCCGTTGGATTCGATTTCTGTATGCGGATGTCTGTGAGCTGGCAGGCTGATGCCTCATTATTATCCGAACAAACTCCAACGGCGAGATGGCAAGCGACATATGCAACGGCGTGGGGTTTTCGAGCGTCCCAAGACCAAGCCGCGCCCAGTCCCAGGCAATTGGCGGAGCCCACGGCAAGCTTTGACGAGAGTCATGGCGCACGGTGCATCAAGCGCCCCAAGAAGTATACTAGTACGACCGAGCTCAGTACAATTGCCTAGTGTCCGAACATATATGTTCTGCTAGGCCGGTCGAGGTGACGACGAGCTATCGATAACCATAAAGTTGTCAGATTCGCTGTGTCTCCAACAACAATGGATCGGCCACGCTGTGATTCGGTCTGGCCGATTTGATTGGCTGGTACAGAATGATGGTCTTTTGCGATTTGCTGCTTATCCGGAAGACGCGCCTGCCCATCAAAACCAAACGGCAATCTGAGTGTTTAACCCATTTATTTAACGCGTTTTTGACAATGCGTCGTCAGACAAGGATGCAGCCACCGCGTTTTGCGAGGCCTTTCAACGGCGCACCATAAGTGTACGTGTCCTTGGTATATAATCCGCTGCCACAGTCGTCGCCACGCTTCTTTGTACAAATAAACGTATCGGACAGCAACACCCCCACGACGTTGATCGTTAAACGTCCTTGGACCCAACGCGTCAATCGACTAAAACCTTGAACTTGGACTGGCGTTTGTCTGATCCGACTCGACTGCAGACGATGCTGGACGGCGATAGCGAGACGGTGCTCTACAAGCGCGAGTCCATCGGGCGCAAGGCCGTCGGCGTCTGCGCGCTCATCGCGAGCGCAGCGACCGTGCCCTTCAAGGACGCGATCGCAGGCAAAGTCGCGGGCGGCGTCGCGTGTATGGTGCTCTACTTTTCCATCATGGACATGTCGTACAGCTACAACGTCAAGCGCTTCACGGGCGTCGCAGGCGCCTTGACGCTCTTCATTGCTGGCGCGTGGCTCGCCTTGAGCCCGGTCTTGCCCGAGTGCGAAGCGTCAACGTGCACGGCCGCGTACATTGCGATCGTTTTTCTCTTCCTCGCGGCCGTCGTGCAGGCCACGTCGCTTCGGTTTGTGAGCCCACATGCGCCGTCCGTCTCGAGCGAAGACATCTTCACACGCAAGCGGGCCGAGGAGGTCCTCCAGTTCCAGCTGCGCCTCGACGTTGTGTTTGCAGGTCTCTTTACCATCGCCGCCGTCGTCATGTCCTCCGTCGCGCCCAACGCGACAGCATTTGTCGTCGCGGCCTTTCTGCAGGCGCTGCAGACCGCCGGCACCTACGTCATCCTCCAGAGCGTTCGCCGAACCGACACGCGTATCGAGGCCACCTACATCGAGTCCGTGTAGCGGACGTGATGTGCTATGTGTAACCAAAATTGTATTGTCAGCGCCCTGTCTTCACATATAGGGACGTAGCGTTGGCTACCGTAATGTACTGGGTCGTAGACCCATTTTGGGGGTCATAGTTCGCGCTTGGGTACGCATCGGCTTGACCATGTTATACGAGTCGTCCTTGCTGACACGCTCGGTGGCAGCGCTGAAGGTGCCATTACGCCCTCGGTGAGCTATCTGCAGTTGATATCCGAGAGCCGAGCAAGCTCTGGAGCGAGCGCTCTTCTCGGTCAAACAGAAGAGAGCATGCTATTAGATTGTCTACTGTATGAAGATTTAAGATTTCTTCTTGAAGCTAAACCCGGATTTGATTTGATCCAGGAGCGACTTGCGCGCCGGCGGTGGCGGCGGAGCTTCAACACCCGGTGCCGGTGCGGACGTCATTTGCGACGGTGGCGGCATGCCGTGCGGCGTTCTCGATTTCCGCGCTTTCTTCAGAGGCGACCCGGGTGCCTTCAGCGGAGCTTCGGCGGTCTGACTCGGCGGCGGCGCCAGCGACGACTGGCTTAAATACTGGCTCGTTTGGTCGAGCACCGCTGGCGAGTGGCCTTCCGCCGTCATAAAGTTCTTGACTTCGTCATGCGAGAGCCCGAGCTTGAGGAGGTTGTTGAACTTGGCGCACATTTCAAAGTCGATGGCGCCGGGCGCGGGCAGCGGTGCCAATGACGACGCTGTTGGCGGCGGCGGTGGCGGCACGTCCGAGGTCGGCGCTTCGACGTCGTCCGTGTCGTCGTCGTCGCCCTTTTTCTTGCGCTTGGATTTCTTCTTCTTCTTTTCCTCCTCCTTCTTGGCCTCGTCGAGCGACGCCGTCAAGCGCGTCTCAATCTTGTGGGCCTTGAGGTGCTCCCGGTACTTGGGAAAGTTGCGTGCGTCCAGTCGCGTCCGGCGCGGGTCGGTCAGGTACGAGATCGGTGGCACGTCCGGTTTGCCCGACGGTACGGTGGGCAGCGCGCGGTGGGCCTTGGCCCGCGCTTCGTACTCTTCCTGGCGCTTCTTCTCCTTCTCGAGCGCCCGCGCAGCCTTCCGCTTGTGCTTCTGCAGCTTGAGGCCTTCGTGGCTCTCGGGCTCGGTCACCGCAGTGATCGACTTGACCCATAGCGTGCCTTCGATGCGGTTGCGCGCGGCTGCCGGCACCTCGCTACCTTTTTGTGTCACGATCTTGAACGAGTTTTCGTGAGCACCAAACATCGTCTCGCCGCTCCACTCCTACGTGGCAGGTCGAGAGCTGCGCGTGATGTGCAGTCATGGATCTGGCGGCGACGTACCTTGACCTTGACGACGCGCGTCTGCTTGACCGTCGTGCCGGGGCGGGCGGTGGCCGAGGCTTCGTCCGCATACAGCCGCAGCACGCCCGTGTCCGTGAAGACGCCGTAGTACTCTTGGCTACACAGATGCATGAGACCAAGAGCTGCATGGGCGAGACGCATGTACAAGGAGAGCGCGAAGCGCAGTTGCAGGAGGCCCTCGTACAGCACGTCGCCCTCGTCGTCGGCCATGCTGCGTTATGCTCTCGCGTTGGTCACACTGTGAGCGCTGGCACGTGGCAGCGTTATAACACGGATGCGTAACATACTCACATTATTTTATGTGCTCCGTGTATTACGAAATAGTATTAAAACGCTACAATCGTTTCTTGGCCACTCTATTTCCTACTGTCTCGTGAATAGTGTGCGGGTGGCGGCCACGCCCATCCTGCTTGGTGGATGGCTGTCTCGTCGTCGTGGCCGGCTGGAATCGAACGACCACATCAACATGCAGCTTCGCGACGCAGTCGATGACGATGGGCGACGAAGCAGCGCCTCCTGCAAGCTTGACTGGTCAAGAGCACTGCCCCTTCCTCCTCCGCTCATGATGCTGAAGCAGCAGATGTCGTCAGGCAGTGGGAATTGTTGAGCATATCACTTTGCGCAGTGCAATGACAAGCCTGGCCTCTCAAGACAACCGGTATCGCTTGGCCGCCGGTGCTCATCGTGGGCAGGACAGCTGGGCAGGTTGGCGCAGCACGGGCGTGCGTGCGCCGGGTTGACCCAGTTGCCACCCTCGCGACCGCGATGGTCCGCGCCCCGAGAGGTACACTGTATGAGCCAGGTGGTGGCACTGCACGTAGGGACGCCAAGGCGTCGGCGGCACCCACGGAGGAAGTCGGAGGATGCAGATACCAACTACCAACGGTTTATATATATGTGAGAGAGATTGTCGCCAGCTAGATGTTGCCTGGCTTTTGTCTGAAGTGATGCTTCATGCCGAGCGAGAAGCAGCCTCGGTCGATCATTTGGTGCGGAGGAATAAACTACGCACAGCCGATGCGTAAGATACCACCTTGGTACACGAAGCATCATCGTACCTGGTCGTCGTCCTTCTCCATGCTGTCTAAGTGGTCTAAATGCCGCCGGTACCGGTCCGCGTCGTCGTACTCGCTATCGTACGACGGCTTGCGTCCGTGGGGCAGTGGCACCATCGGCACGGTCGACTGCGTCGGCGTGGACGATGGATGCAACGGGATCTGGATCGGCCCGGACGACGGGTGCGCCATCGACATGGCCCGCAACCGCCGGGTCTCGGTCTCGGTCGGGCTGCGTCGCTCGTGGCGCGTCGTCTCGTCGCCGCCGTTGGCGATGTGCAACCGGCTCAGATACTTCATGCGCCACTTTTGCTCGTCGCCCGATAAAAACGACTTGTTGGGCATCGACTGGCTTCGCAGAAGCTGGTCGGTCTCGGTCCGCGCATCGACGACGGCGCGCGCGCCCGGGATCGCATGGCCCGCAGGTTCCTTGAGCTTCTGCAGCACTTGCTCGTCGAGGAGGTAGTCCATCATGTCGGGCTCGACGTGGTCCATGATGAGGTCGTCGTCGCCGCCGAAGAGGACGTCCGACTCGTCCATCTCAAAGTCGGTCATCGTCATGCTGCTGCCGCTGCCCGCGGTTCAACTTGTCGACGAAAATCGAAATAAACTCCAGCTGCCCTTTTGCCTTGGAATTTGTATGGAGGACCGATCGACCATATGATTGGTCGACCTGGTTGAACCTTGGCAATCCCGTTTCCGGCAGAGCGATACAAAGAGTAAGTCGGCGACTTTAACGCGTAAGACGTATTGCGTTTTATCGGCGCGCGGCGGCTTCTTGTGGCCGCAGAAGCCTCGCCAGGCGGAGCACTTCGGAACAAACACTACTTGCGCGACGCCCAGCACCAGTATCGCCCAAGCTTGACCCACGACTGCTTCTTGACAGGCGAATCAGCTTCCGACGTGCAGTCGACGGCGCTGTTCTACGAGGACAAGACCATAGATCTTGCATTTTCCAGCATTTTCGCTGGCGGCAACGATGCTATGGGATCATTTCTAGGACGAATTAAATCAGTTCATATTCGTCTACGGTGTTGCTCGCAAGGGCAGACAATACGCACTCGATGCCGGCAAGGGACACCGCATAGCAGCAATGTGACATCGCTGGCGCACGGCCACCGACCTGTGTATCCTATCCTGCGGTTTCAATGGCGCTAAACGTTTCGGTTTAACGTTTAACGTGATGACGGACTGGTTTTGCGCGCATTTTCCTACGTTTTTTCCACTCGCAGCTGCGTCGACGCAGTGGAATTTTCAGCGATCCTGAGACCGAATTAAATAAAAAATATTTTTAGAAGCGAGGCCGTGGTTCTTGTGGTCGGCCTGCGGCAGGGTGGCAGGCAGGCCGAGGTACCCGCGCAGTAGCCAGCGCCGGTGGCCGCCTAGTCTGTCGTCCGAGGTTGCGTCGACCGAGCGCGATGGGCAGGCCTACCTATGTGCTACTTCAAGGCGAAATCAGATGCAACCTCCTTCAACCACATCGTTTTGATTCTCTACTCAGGACTACCTGCAGCTACTACGCTGCTTTGTCACGATCATGGATGGCCACGCGCGAATGAGCCGGGCCGCGGTCTCGGCGAAGGCTTCAAAGTGCTCGACGCCCGGCGCATCGAGGCGGCGCGGCGCAGCGTCGGCCACCGACACGGCGCCAATGCAGACACCGTTCGAGAGGTAGATGGCTTGGCCACGGTAAAAGCGAACGTCGGCGGGGAGCGGTAATGACAGCGTCATGTCATCCAGCACGTCATCCACGATGCTACCGCCGGCGTCGATGGCGCGGGCCACAAGCGCGTCGCCGGGCGCTGGCCCGATGATGGCCACGAGTCGGACGCCGTCTCGAGTCGCGAGATGTACGCTGGCGCTACTGCACGCGATGGCCTTGACGGTAATCGCGGCCATGATCTGGAGGAGGATCGCGAGCTCTAAATCGGACGAGAGGGCGTGGAGCTGGGCGCTGGAGCAGGCGCGCCGCCGGGCGACGGGCGACGAGAGAATCTGCGCTGGCCGACGTCGATGGCGGATGGGCGACCACACCTTGATGGCATCGACGCACGTCGCGCAGACTCGCAGCGCGATCGGAGTCTGCCGTGTTGTCTCGAGAACCGAGCACGACGCGCAAACGTCATGGTCGCAGAGACGGCAAACGACCGCGGGCAGAAACACGCTAAAGCCCGTCAAGCACACGCGACAGCCGTCTTGGACAGAAGAGTCGCCGGCTTCATGCAGCGCGGGCTCGACAAGGTAGTCGGCGAGGCGAGTCCCGACAACGAGGCGAGGGATATGCTCCCAAGCATCGGCGGCGCGGAGGAGGAAGCGCTTTGCGGCGTCCTGGAGGCCGTCGACAAAGCAGTAGCCACCGAGAAAGCTGAGACGCGTTCGGTCGCCAACCGCTTGTATGTGGCACGCCATCATGAGGTTTTGCAGTCGGCGGACAAGTGGCGTGAGCACGAGCGCATCGGGATCGTCGATGGACTTGACGAGCCAGATGTAGCTACCGTCGTCGAGGCGCGCAAAGTGCTCGAGGTACAATAGTTCCTTCATCTTGGGCTTGGACTTGGTCACAAAGCGCGCTGTTCGCGCGCTCTCTTCGTACCGGAGGCGGTGCAATCCGGCCGCGAGCGTCTCGGTCGCATGCGCGTGGTGTGCTGTCGGCGTCGATATGGTCGTGGACGACGATGACGACGACGACGACGCTTCGGCGTCCGGCTCGGCACACGACGCGTCGCTCTGGGCAACCGACCGAACGTATGCTGTATCGTCGGCAAAGACTGCGTGCCACAGTGCGTCGCTTGAGGTCCACTGCGGCGTCCAAAAGAGACGCAGCACTTCGTCTATAGACGCGGGCAGCACCTGCGCGCAATGGACGTACTGCACGTGGGCCTTGCTGTCGGCCGTGATGCTGACCTTGGCGCGGCTGCCATACTGCACGCGCTTGAGCTGGACCGCGTCGTTCTCGCGCTGAATCGCTGCATGCATGTAGCGTCCGAGCTTCCGGCCGCGGCGCCCGAGCTGCGACGCCGAGAGGTCGGCAATGTTGCTGGAAAAGCCCCACGGCCCACTCGCGGTCGTTGTTGTCGCGGCTGCCGGCTTGCGGCTGGACCAGTACATCGAGTGGTGGGCGGGCTGCGTCGGCGTGCTGAGCCCGATCGGCATCCTATGCTGAACCCAAAATTGCAAAGTGGGGCGTGGAATATTATTATTTGTCGCGAGCTGATTGATCCCAAGGTATCGTAACTAAGCAGCAACGAGCAAGAGCCAGAAGAAGGGCAGAAGCGGTGCAGACAAGAAGGTCGTCTCGGGTCGTCGTCGTACGAGAGTACGAGGCACTACTATATAGACAGCGTTGACGCTGCACCAAACTAATATTACAGCCTGGATAACAGGTGCGTCGGCGTCGTGGGCATCCGTGCTGCCAACGCCGTGGGACGATCGCGCCCGTTTGTGCGACGGAGCCAAATGCGCTGCTCTGGCCATTCCGGACGTCGACGTAGGGAGAATAGTAGCCCGTAGCATGCCGTGGTTGACGATTTGGAAGTGGCAACTTCACCTTCTCACACGCCGGCGGCAGCTGCCGGCTAATAACTGTGGCATGCGGTGGTGTATCGTTGAAGATAACCGCAGGTGCGAAGACACATGGCACGCGTCTCTCTGGACGTCGGCGCGTTCGATTTCTCGACAGGCGCAGGCGTGGTGAAGCTGGTACCGCTCTCAAGAAATAAAGGTCCGGTCGAATCATCACCGTGTCCTCAAGCGTAGCCGAGACCAGTGGACGCGCCTGGCGCTGCACCGAGATTCGTCGAGGGTGCTTGTGATGCATTTCCACACGGTCGTGTCGTACGCAGTGCTATCACCTCGAGGACGACGATCCTCCATCGTCTCGCCCTCCGCCCATATACGTTGTCGTCGAAATGGAGCACACACCGAAAGCATGCACCGCACCTGTTTAGCTACCAAATCGAGAAGAAGATCCTAGACACACACACGAGACCGCGTCGCAATGTCGGCGTCCAAACAGCGACGCGGCGCGCGCTAAAAGTTGTGTCGGCTGTACATTTGGGACCCGAGACCACCGTTCGTCGTTGCTGTTGTTGCGGCGATCGGTTTGATCGGCGCGGTTGGGTTGTAGCTGGACTGGAACGGCCGCTTCCCGCCCGAGAAGAGCGACGCGTCGGGGTTGTTGGCGTCGTTGTTCTCGGTCGCCACCGCCCCGATGCCGGGTGCATACCGCGCTTGGCGCGTGTACCGACTGCCGGGCACGCTCGAGTTGTCGGGGCCGCCACTTGCCGGCGGTAGTGGCTCAAGCGACGAGCTGCCAAACATTGTGTTGGCCGCGGCCGCCATCGTATTACGCGGTGCGGCCTTGCCCGACGCCGAGTTGACACTATTACTTGTGCGGTAGTTGGCGTTGGCCGAGTAGTTTTCGCTCGGTGCGGCCGGCTGAAATGCGGGCGGGGGGTACGGGCCGTGGGTCGTGGAGGTCGGTGTCTTTTGGGCGACGCCGGGAGTGGTCGACGGCGACTTGTCCGTAGGCGTGAACGTACCCGCCAGCGATGTGGCCTGTTGCGGAGCGTTGGGGGTGGGGATGGACGGTGGGATGTTGGCGTTCACTTGGAAAAATGGATATTGCAGGGCTTGGCTCGACGTCGGTCGCTGGTTTGGGTCGTACTTGAGAAAGTCTTGCATGAGCTGAATCGCTTCCGGGCTCGCGTGCGGAATGATGGACGCAAGTGACGTCGACACGAACTGCGGGAAGCGGTAGTTCATCTGCGCGGCGAGCTTCATGCCTTCCGGCCAGCTCGCGTGCGTCGGGTTCCCGAGCACAGAGCAAATCTTGTAAATCTGGTCGCCTTCGCTCGAGCCCGGAAAGAGGGGTCGCAGCGTGAACATCTCGGCCATGATGCAGCCCATGGCCCAGGCGTCGATCGGAGAGTTGTACGTCGTCGAACGCAGTAGCACCTCGGGCGCGCGGTACCACCGCGTCGAGACGTAGTCGGTGAACGGCGGCCGTGATCGGATCTCACGCGCCAGGCCAAAATCGGCGACCTTGACGACGTCACCCTTGACGAGCATGTTTTCGGGCTTGATGTCCCGATGGAAGAAGCTGTGCTTGTGCATGAACGCCAGCCCTTGCAGCATCTGGTACCTAG
Source organism: Saprolegnia diclina VS20 (assembly GCF_000281045.1). Taxonomy (NCBI): domain Eukaryota; phylum Oomycota; class Saprolegniomycetes; order Saprolegniales; family Saprolegniaceae; genus Saprolegnia; species Saprolegnia diclina. Next base: position 616,505 of record NW_008246068.1, read on the forward strand.
ACGCAGCGACCACATCAGGATTCATGCTTCCTTCCTTCTCGACGTACATGAGGTTGCGGATCTTGGACTCGGGGAAATGGCGGTTCCGCTTCTTCATCGTCTCGTACAAGTTGTTTTCCATAAACTCAAACACGAAGAAGAGCTCGTCGTTCTCGCGAATCACTTCCTTGAGCTTGATGATGTTGGGGTGGTTGAGCTTCTTGAGCGACTAGGCGTCCATGGATGAGCATCCTTGACCTTGTCGTAGGAAGTGCATGTAGTACCTTGACCTCCCGCAGCGCCATGCACTCTTCCCACGTGTAGAACTTCTTCTTCATCTTCTTGACGGCCACCTACATGCATGGACCCTCGTCGTCTTCCTCGCTCCTCATGCGCATGGTGGCGTACGACTTCGCCCGACGTCCGGTTCACGGCCTTGAGCACCGAGCCGTACGTCCCATCGCCGAGCTGCTTCGTGATCTTGTACCGGTTCATGCCCCGTCGCCGCCCTTTTGCCCACTGAGCCGACGCTTTTTTTAACCCGCCGTTTCGTTGAGAAACCGCAGGATTAGATAATGCTTTCAAACGTTATGTATAATAAAAAACACAATTCGCACATGCGTCTCGCGTCTTGCATTGAGATCGCGTCCACCTAGCATCCACCAGCTAGGCTAATACATACCTATATAACTTGGTGATCTTGCCATGGGGATACATGCGTAGTCCCTATGCAAGTCGTACAAGTATGCATGAACCGGACGCCGTAAGAGCCCTCCGCGGCTGGCGATTCGCGGTGTGCGAACCGGTTAGTCGAGACGACGATGAGGATCGAGTCGGCTTCTTCAGCGCTGCGAGCCAGGTGTACGAGCTGGCCGTTGATGGTGCAGTCGCTGGCCAGTCCATGCCACCACTCCATGTTATCCGGACAGCCTTGCCTGCGAATGCCAATCATACGGATACTCTGTGTCGGGATGTGGTCGACGACGGCAGCGCTTCTGTTCCTGGCGACGTCCGTGGCCGGCGAGACGGCCTGCCCCAATGCATCGGCGCCGACGGCGACGCTGGTTGCGGGCTCGGCCTGCGAAGGCACCGACAGCACGCTCTGCTACGTCGACCGGACGTGCACCACGGTCGCCCGTGCGGCGCTGACGGCCAAGTCGCGTGTCGCCAACGTCTCGCGCGTCGGCGACCTCTCGGCGTACAGCGGTAGCCGCCTGTACGTACCACTCTCGCTACTGCACTCAGAATTGGACATGATACACTGTCTTGCGGGCCGTAGGTTTTTCGAAGACAGTCCGCGCTTGGTGTTTGATGAGAGCTTCCGCTTCCCGCCCTACCTCTTCGTCTTGTGCGACTTGACAAGAAACGCGATAGACTCATACCATGAGTGTCTAGCGGCGTCGAGCGATGCAACATGAGCGCGCTGCCGCCGGTGCCGTCTTCGGCGCTCTTCACCGAACTGTGCGAGCTGCCGTACCGACTGTACTTCACCACCGTGGGGTAGGTACTTGCGCTTCAACCGCCTCACGCGCCTTCCGACCATGAAGCTGGCCAAACGCATGTCGGAATTGTAGGTCCTATTGTCGTCTGCTATGAAGTTCATTCCTCATCATGCATGCGTCGGTAGCTGGGCCGACAACAACTTGCTGACAGACGTGGCGCCGATCCCGATCCCGACCTTTGCGCTGTACGTCACGTGTGGTCGCATCACCTCATGGCAGCTCTAGTGTCCTGGACAACAACCGCATTGAGCAATTAGTCAACCTCACGCTCGACACACAGCGACTGTACGTACTGACGACCACGCTATTGTCATCGAACGTGCGGTGTATGCAGGTACTTCAGCGGCAACCCGCTCACAACGATCCGCAATGTGAACTTCTCCTCGAGCGTCACCCTCTTGTATGTTGAAACTTCTGCGATCCTAGAGATATGTCCTCATCGGCGTCGATGGATGTAGCAACTGCTCGGACTGCCACCTCACGACTTTTGCACTGACGCCGTCGTCGTACGAGACGCTCAACAGCCTTCCGCCAAACCAATTTCTTCTCGGGTCGACGACCCTCAACGCCTCGGCGTGCAATGCGACCGGTGGTGCTATCTCCGTGCTTCAGACGCACTTTGTGGCGTGCGTCGCGCAGCCCGCCGTCGTCATTACGGCGCCGGCCCACACCGCAAGCGTCCTGCCGTGGGTCGTTCTTGCCGTCGTCGGCGTCTTCGTCGTTCTCATTGCGTTCGTCATGCGGCTTCGCTGTCGTCGGGCGGCAGCCCACAAGGCCGACGACGACGACGAGAAGCGCCCGACGCGAACCATCACGTTTCCGTCGTTCTCGGACCGGTCGACCGACTTGGACGCTGGTGGCGACGATGATCTGCGCGCCAAGCTCAGCCAATTGCAGCTGCACCGCGTCGAAGTTGGCGAGGTTCAGGTCGGCGCGTTTGTCGCGGAAGGCGGCCATGGCGCCGTGTACCAAGGCACGTACCGCAACGACACGGTTGCGCTCAAGACGCTCTCGCCCCACAAGATTTCTGCGTCCAATGTCAAGAGCTTCCTCGACGAGATTCTTCTCCTCTCCACGTACTACGCATTCGCATTTCTTCGTTTGCGTGACATGACCTACTAGCCTCGACTGCCCGTATATCGTCCGGCTCGTCGGCGTCGCGTGGACCAAGCCCGCCGATGTGGTCTGTCTCCAAGAGTTTATGGACGGCGGCGACTTGCGCACGCGGTTGCTCGACGACGCGCCGTTCTCGTGGACCGACAAGCTGCTGTGCGTGACGCACCTTGTCGACGCGCTCGTCTACGTGCATTCGCTCAACGTACTCCATCGCGACATCAAGTCCCGCAACGTCCTCTTCCGACGCGACAAAGCGGTGTGGAAACTCGCCGACTTTGGCATTGCGCGCGAGGTTCGATATCATTATTTTCGAAATTGAACTATCGCATGGGATGCTAGGACGCCGACGGCACAATGACGTGCGGCGTCGGCACGAGTCGGTGGACCGCACCCGAGGTGCTGCAGGGACAGTACTACTCGTCGGCTGCCGACGTGTACTCGTTCGGTACATCAACCCGGTATGCTGAACGCGATGACAATATATATCTGCTAGGCGTCGTGCTCTCGGAGCTCGACACGCATGCGCTGCCGTACGCAGAGGTGCTCGGGCCCAACGGACAGCCACTCTCTGAGGCGACGCTCGTGCACCGCGTGTGCGCTGGCGAGTTGGCGCCGACGTTTCGAGCGAGCTGCCCGGTGTGGGTGCGCTCCTTGGCGACCGCCTGCCTCTGCGCCGATCCCGCGCTGCGCCCGACAGCGCTTGTGGTAGCGTCGCGCCTCCTGCGCCTCAAGCTTACGGATACTGGCGAAGCCATCACCGACGTCAACGCGCACGCGTAGTGTCAACCTTCCTACCCAGACACGCTTCGATTGCACATGACAATATTGTATCATACTTTCTAAAACCTCCACAAAAATCTACTTCAAAATCTCCTATGGCCAATGTACTGTACACGTACGGGGCAAGACAGAACGCCACCCAATTACTGTAGTCCACCCATTTATCGACTACTAGTATGCAGTGCCACCATTCAAGTATCGCATTCGAATAACGCAAAAAAATGTTGGAAAATATGGAAAAAAAGCAACGTCGCTACACAAAATACATGCGGCGACGGAGGTTCGAGTGCACTTCCAAGAGACGTCCCGTGGCTTCGCTGTAGACGCTGCTGGCGTTCGACGCCGTGTCGCTGCCGCCATCCAGCTGGAAAAAGCGCGCACGGAACGCCACAAGGTGCGAGTAGTAGGCGGCGGGGACAATCGAGACCGACCGCGTGCAGCGCACAAACGTGTAGCACATGCGAAACGTGAGCAGCTGGAGCTCGTCGGCCGTAAAGCCAATCTCGTCCAAGAGCACGTGGTAGTGGGCCGGGCGGCTCGTGCCTTGGAGGCCCGCGTGGCTCATCAGGTAGAAGTCGTGCTCGGTCGGGTGGCACACGCCCGTGTCAATGACCGTGCCCGCCTTCACGTTGCCGCTGCGGTCCGCGTCGGCCGCGTTGCCCGCAAAGAACCGCGTGTGGTGTCGCTTCTGCACAACCACAAACGTAATCGCGGGGGCATAGCCCGGCTCGAGCGCGGCGCAGGCCCGGCGGAGCGCCGTCACCTCGTAATCGAGCACCATCTGAAACTGGCCTTCGCTCACGCCGTCGCGGTAAAACAGAATGCGAGCCGGCTTTATGCGCGCTTCCGCGTAAAACGCCTTGAGCATGTCGGTCGCGAGCTCCTCGAGGTCCTGAATCTGCTCGACGCGGTGGCCTTGCTCCTTCATGACCGACGCGTACTTGACCGCGTGGCGGTCGACCGACGCCACGACCGCTGCAATCGACGGGCGCGTCTTGTCCAGCGGGCTCGGGTGCGTCACGTCGGCGCCAAACACAATCGTTGGCGCTTGCGACAGCTTGGGCAGCGGGTCCTTGCACACCGTGTTGACGCCGCCGAGCTTGGCGTTGACCTTCAAGAGCACGTTGCCAATGTACTGCGAGTTCTTCTTGGGAATGTGCTTGGCCAGCATGCACTGCGACGGGATGCCAAACGTCACGTCCGACGCGCGCTTGAGACCGCCATAGAGGCCTGCGTCTTGCATCGGGCTGATGCAAAAGATGATCTGCGGCGCCAGCTTGTACTGCTTGGTCGCGGCTTGGACAGCCTCGTAAAAGAGGTCTTCGATCGGCTCGTCGCGGCCATTGCGCACGAGGACCGGCGGCATCGCAATCGAGCCCATGCCCAGCTCCTTCGCTTGCTTGAAAAACTGAGCAAAGAAATCGTGCACGTCGTCAGCTGGCATGCGGCGCGGTTCGCAGAGGCTAATGATCGCGCACGACTTGAACGTCGACGGCGACTGAAACGTCTTGGCGCGCATGTTCCACTGGCCGCTGCTTGGGCGCTCAAACGTGTTCTTGCCGTACGCCATGTCGGGCTCGGGCAGCTGGCGCGCCTCGACCGAGAGCATGGTCGGGCTCACGCGCATGCCAAAGGCTTCGAGGTTGTTGTCAGCTTCGAAATGGGCTCCCTGCACTTGGGCTTCAATGCGGCGGCGGCGGTCCTCGGGCGCCGTGCACGTAAACTTGATCATGTTGGCGACCTGGTTCTCGTTCACCTTGCGCACAAAGCGCTGGCCTTCCATCGTCACGCACACCTCCATCGGCATGTAGAGCTGCTTCGCCGGGTTGCCAATGTGGAGGCACGGCAGCTCCGGGTGGCGCAGCGACACGCCATACTGCTTGCGAAAGTAGGCCGCGACCGACGTCATCTTGCCGTCGTGGTCCTTGAACTTGGAGTCGGTCGCCGACTTGGGCGAGAGGCCATTCACGCGCGCCGTGCGCTTCTGCGTACCGCGGTGCGTCACTTGGATCTTGACGCCGCGCCACATCTTGTTGGCGAGCGAGTGCTGCGCCTTGCCCCACGTCTTCGGCAGAGCCGGCCAGTTGCACGTCGAGAGCATAAAGTTGATCGCAGGCATCGCTTCGACAAACGCCGTCGCCGCCATGTCAATGTTCAGCGTAAGCTGCGACTGCGTCGGGCGCAGCGACTGGTGGTACCCGTACCACATCATGGCGCCTTCGCCGAGCGCCTGCGCGTTCACGTTGCTGAAAAAGTTGCGACCGACCGCCGTGTAGCGCAGCGAGGCAGAGTAGCGCGCGGCCACGTCCAGCGCCTGGAGCGCGTCGTACGGCGTATAATTGAGCTGCCCCGCAAAGAGCGCTGCAATCTGGCTCGTCCGGACCGCGACCGCGTCCGTCGCCTTGACGACCACGTCAAATGTCTGCGTGCGCTCGTCGTCCGTAAACGTCACCTTGAACGTCTGCTTCTCAAACGGCAGCGGCGTTGACGCGTAGAGGTTGCGAATCGAGTCGGTCACGACCGCGACGCCCGGGACTTCCGTCTTCAACAGCGTCACCAAGTGCATGAGGACCTTGGCGCAGAGATGCTTGGGCGGGAGCTCCTTCAACGGCGCCTTGCCTTCCATGGAAAACGACGTGTCGTAGTGGTACACGTCGCCGTGGGTCGGGTTCAAGGTGACACGAAAGTGGTTCGCCCACACAACCGTCTTCTTGCCGACCGTGCCAAAGCCGGGACGGACCGGGTACGACGTGTTCGTTACCGAGCGCAGCAGCACCGACTTGGCCGGCGCTGGCGGCGGGGCCAAGCTGAGCGCCGACATGCTCTGGGACAGACCACGGCCACCGTCGCGGCCGCCACCACGCCCACCATCGCGGCCACCGCCACGACCGCCGTCTCGACCACCGCGTCCGCCACCGCCACGTCCACCGTCTCGGCCACCGCGCCCGCTGCTCTCGAAGCGTCCGCCGCCACGTCCGCCACCTCGAGCGCTCATTGACGAGAAGATGCTCAAACACGAAATGGTCAGTTGGAACCAGGCCGCCCGGTATGATCGGTTGCCATTGGCTGCTTTTCCGATATTTTAGCCAATGACAGACCACAGATAGACATGTGCACGCGGATTGGCCAATGTCGCTTCCATTTTAAACAACAGCCAATCAAACGCCACGGAGAAGGCCCAGCTCGAATCTTCGATCTTGCCGGATAGAACGCGACAGGCAACGCTCTGTCAACTCGCTTACATGCAACTAGCGAGCTCTACTGTTGAAGAAAAGACACTATAGACCAGTATACAATGTGTACTAGAAGCACCGATGGGTCCACCTTATTAGGGTGCGTGTTGTCGCTATTCAATGTGAAATTTTCTTGTTTTAGCACTTTTAACTTTCGTTCACCAACTTTCATTTCCCAACTTCCGTTCATCAACTTTTATTCAACACCTCGAGGTCACGGACTTGAGGTCCTAGTAGACCGTTGGTCACGTCCTCCATCAAGTACTACATAGCTGCCATAGCTGCTGCCATCCCAATCGAAGCCGCGTCTGTCAAGATGCATATGGCACTTGGTCAACCAACCACCTTTTGTCTAGTCCGTAGATTCCTGCATCACTCGCAGGAGGTGCGGAGTTCGAGGCCCGCTGCCCTTTCTTCTCTGCCCACGAGCGTGTCATCCGAACCAACAAGTCGGCTCTTGACTGCGTCCAACTGCCTACGCAACAGGGCCGCCAAGAAATGGACCCCTTGCGGCGATTGCTATCGAGACTCTGAGCCAAGCGCGTTGCATTTGTGGTTTAAGAACATGGAGATCCGTAGGCGTGACTACATGTGCGATGGTACCCTGGGTAGGACCTAGGGTACAAGGCCAAGGACATTTCCAGCTCCATAGCCCATAGCTTTATATGCTGCTCGATTCACGTCAGCTGATCCCATGCTGCCGACGCCAGAGATGGCGGGAGGTCGACATCGGCGAGATGTTGTTCTCTGCATCGAAATCTTCCGATTGCAATGTCGCGATGCCATTGGCTGGAATAGCATGTATTTTGACCAATCATGTGCGTCCACTTGGGTGCGGTCATGGGATTGTGGCGCTACACTTGGTGTTTGTATTGCCAAGCACGGAAATAGCTGCTGTCAGTTTTGGACGATGGCGACGCGGGACTTGACGCGGACGTACGTGGCGCTGCGCAAGGACGTCAAGGCCAAGGTGGCCCGGCGCCGGCAGATGGTCTCGCCGGACGTCCACATGGAGGGCAACTCGCTCATCCGCAACGACATGCGCTCGGACCTCGACGTGGAGATGGCCAAGACAGCGGGCCCGACGCCGGCGTGGGTCGACGCCGTCACGGACGTCAACATTCACATCGCGCGCGTCAAGCTGCTCAGTACGCCTTATATTGGCATTGACACCTGGGCTTATGCATGTACGTAGTGGAGAAGCTCGGCAAGATGCACACAAAACGGCTCATGGTGCGCTTTGACGGCTCCGAGTCGGACCACGAGCGCGAGATTGAGAGCATTACGGGCGAAATCACGGGCGAGTTCCGCAACGCCGAGCGCATCCTCAAGGCCAAGATGAATGGAAAGGACGGCGTGTCCGAGGCCGACGCCAAGGCCCGACAAAACGTCCAGCGGTACAATCGCCATGTTGCAGCGTAGGATGTAATCTCGTGTCTAGCGCGCTGGCGACGCAGCTACAGTCGCTCTCGGCCGACTTTCGAAAGAGCCAGAAAGAGTACTTGGACCGTGTCAAGAACCAGCGCCAAGGCCCGGCCGAGTTCGAGTTTCTCTCGGAGACCAAAAAGACCAAGACATCGGGCCTCGACGTAAGACCTGTGCGCCATAAGCTCCAAGATGTCATATGGCTTCATGGCGTAGGGTGGGTTCATGCAGGCGCAGATGGCCGAGGTCGAGCTCGCCGAGGACCTGATCAACGAACGCGACCGCGAAGTGCAGCAAATTGCAACGTCGATCCAGGAGCTCGCAACGATCTTCAAGGAGCTCGCAGTCCTCGTGATCGACCAAGGCACGATCCTCGACCGCATCGACTACAACATGGAGCAAGTCGTCGAGCGCACACAGGCCGGCATCGTCGAGCTTGAGAAGGCCGAGACGATCCAGAAGAGCGCACGGCCAATGAAGTGCATAGGCATTCTCCTCGCGCTCATTACGGCCATGACGATCATCCTGATGCTAAAACACATGTAATTGCATGCGCACAGGGTTATCAACTCAGTCGCTGCCTCCTACGGAATGACAGCGGCGTTCACTAGGACACGAAACTACCGTGCTTGGTTGACTATAGCTATCATGTTAGTTGCCGACGTGTAGCTTGGATGCTGCCGCTGCGTCGTCTGACCAAAAAATCGATGTCGGATTTGGTTGCGCTCTGGTGCCTTTCTTGCTTAACTCCACTCGAGTAGTCATGTTTTGTTGGCTGGATAACTGTATCAGTGATGGATACGTGTGCAGGATAGGATAATGACGAGTACCGAACTCTAGTACGGGATGGGTGGGTTGGGGAAATCGGCCGGCGAGTTGAGCTGGCGAGTTGGGTTTGATCGCGATTCTTGAATGGGCGCATCCGATTGGCTGAAAATAAAAAGCGCTTTTTAACGCTCGTGGTCCTAAGACCCGACTTGCACGCGTTCTCGACCTCCAATGACGACGCAACCTGGTGCGCTCTGCTCTTCAAAGGATCTTGTATCAACTTGCGACGTTTATACGTGTGCGCTAAAAAACATGATGTGGCCCCCGAGACCCTCGCCGCGAGCGCTGTTTGCAGCGCGTCGCTTCTGATTGGACAAAATACGTCTATTCAGACCAATCACATCGCTGGATGATGGTAATCTGGCACCGCGGACTCGCTGGTTTGCCCGTATTATCGTGAGATGCCAACGTTGCGCTCAACTACGATATATGTACAAGCCCGTCCAGTAGTGCCCTTACAAGCGCACCGCGCCGGGTCGATTAGCTCCGACAAATTCTTCGTCTTTTCCACTTCACTCCGGACCAAAACTCGTTGCTATCAACTCAGTCGCGGAGATCGAATTCAAGAACACACCCTCCCAGCACGAATGCAATCACGCCTGGCAACAGACACGTACATGCATAAACACAGCAGCATTAGAGGTGCACGCCCATCCAGACGACATTGGCGTTGGGGCGCGGTGCAAAGCCAAACTTGGCCATCATCTTGGCACTCGGCGTGTTGCCGACCTTGATGGCCGAGAACGGGCGCAGTTGGAGCGCGGCGTGCATCGGGCTCTCCTTCAAGAAAGTGCGGACCGCCGAGAGCGTCGCGTGGACGGCTTCGTGGGCAAGCCCGCGGCGCAGAAACGTCGGGTCGGTCGAGACAAGCCCGAGGGAGAAGTCGCCGTGGATCACACAGGACGAGACCACGTCGCCGGTCGCTTGGAGTCGCACGACGCGCGCAAATTTCGAGTAGAACGGATGCGACGCGAGAAACTCAATGTACGCCGCGTCGTACTCGACCGTCGCGAGTGCAATGACGCGCGCCGCGTCACTTGCCTTGAGTGTGTCCATGACAAACACGTCGTCACCGTCGGCCCATGCCTGCCCGAGCGCGTGGCTTGGCGTCGTCGGCATACCGGCCATGCTGAGCTGATCGTGGACCTCATACGTGTCGCCAACCCACGCGACATCGTGTGCGATGGCCGACGTGGCCGGCACGAGTCGCTCGGGAAAGGCGCTGAGCGTAAAGTACGGGTGAACTGCGCTCGCGGTCGCCGCCACCGCGCCGAGAAGACGCTGGAGGGCAGCAGCGTGGTCATAGCCACTGCGCGACTCGGCGCGAGGCAGCCAAAAGCGCGCCAAGAGGGTGTCACGCACGGTATAATGAATGACGTACGCCAGACCGGCGACCGACCGCAGGTGGGCTGTGTCGGCGGTCGAGGCCACGCCCACCACGTAATCGCCATCGAGGGCGAAGAGGTGAAGGTCCGCGTCGTCGGCGCCAAGGATGGCGCCGAGTGGCCCGATGAATTCGGGCGGCAGCGGCTCGGACGCGAGCGCGCAGAAGGTTGGCACGACCTCGGTTCGCATGGCTCGCCAGATTAGAAATTGCTTGCATGTCACTCTTTCACATTCCTATCCGGACGTCCGGATGCGGTTGGGAACAGAGGCGAACTCAGCACCGAGGAGGATAGGGAACTGTTTAAGTGCGCTTGATTTGTCGAGTAGGTGCGATCTCGCGCACAAGATGATTCCGCTGCTGCAATTGAGCTGTCGTTCCTAGTGCGTGCGCGACGGAACGGCGGCGAAGACATCGTTGAGGCGTGCTGTGGTTGGCGTTAATCAGTACGACGACCTAGTATTTATAACGTAGTCGTCCGGCCGCGCCGCGTGCGGCGTCGGTTCTATGTGCTCGGTCGGTATCCGGATTTATTCGGATGCGGGCTCGGACGGTTTCGTTTGAAACACACCCGACGGCTTGCACTCCTCTGTCGGGCGGTCCGAGTACAGGAGCCTGCGTACGACCTCGCGCGAGCTATGACTCGGCGAGTGGGGTCCACCACGGGATGGATCTCTCCGTACGCAACTCACTCCCAACGACCCAGCGCTGGAGCCAACTCCCACGCATTCAGGCGTAGCGCTACGTATGCGAAGTCTTTGTGTCATAATGAAGATAACGCGGAACACGTTCATATATATATATATATAGTTGGAGAAGAGAACGACACACTCGATCGTTGTGGACAAGCTAGACGGGCGCCCATAGTGCGTGTGTCTAGGGTCCATTGTCGTGTGTCGCGAGCAACGACGACCTGCCGAAAGCCGTGAACACGTACTGTATTACCGAAGCTTTACCGATATAGTGCAGACATATTGGCGAGACATGAAACAGTGTGCGACACAAAG
>NW_008246068.1:648912-674269 GCF_000281045.1 Saprolegnia diclina VS20
AGGACTGCCCAAGCACCAATGCTCTTTTGAGTCGCTCGCAAGTCGAGGGTTGCGCGGAAGGGGACCGGCAGAGTATATATACCTGAGCGAGGGCGCGCAGAAAGGCCGATCGCATACACTGTACGACGTGTAGAGTGCAGAGATCTGTAGGAGGTCGGTGCCAACGCCGGTTCGAGCTGCTCGCTTCGTTGCAACGTTATATGGTCAGCGCGACTTGGTGCGTTGGTCGACTTGGCTGCTTTCAGACGATGCGCTCACCAGCTGGGTGTCCATGGCGCCAGCGTCAGCACGCGCCACGATTACAAGACGAGGTCCGCGATAAAAATGCATGGTGTCACATTGCACTTTTGCAAAGTGCAACCTCAAACCGCATGGACTTTGCGGATTTTCATCGCTGGGCTCAGCAAGTGTTGCAAACACGCAGCACCCGCCAGGATGCAGGAGACCAGTTCCGTTTGTACCACGTCGTAGCGCCATGACCTGCGTACGCGGCCTGCTCCTACTGCTGCTATTGCTCTCGGCCGTCCTCGCGCAGGAGACGACGGGCGAAGTCCCATCGCCAGCGTCCAGTGATACCCCGACACCGACACCGACACCGAGCACGGACGCGCCGGCAACGACAGCGCCGCCGCCGACTGTTGCGCCAGAGACACCTTCGCCCACACCACCGCCGCCTTCGCCGCAGCCCACAAAGACCGATGCACCAGCCCCGACAGTCAGCCCGACGTGGGCACCGGCGCCGCCGACGCAAGCGCCCGTGACCAACCCGACGCCCAATCCCGGAAACAATGTCGCTACGCCGCCGCCTGCTGTGACCGTGCCGCCCACGGTAGTCATCGTGCCATCGACCGAGTCGAGCTCGACCCCCGCCGTGGCCACGACGATGCCGTCACCACCAAAAGAGAACAATGCCAGTCGCCCGGCCAACAGCACAACGTCCACCGAGACTGCGTCGGGATCAAACATGGACGTTATCGTCGGCGTGCTTGGTGGTATCATTGGCACCGGCGTGCTCGCCCTCGGTGTTGTCTGCGTCCTTCGCCGGCGGCAGCGCAAGAACGTGCCGGCGCGGGACTCGACGTTTTGGCCCATCTCGCCGCCGCCGGCGATGCTCGAGGCGAGCCCGCGCAAGCCGTCGACGTTCTTCCAGAAACACCAGTCGGCGCTCGCGTCGCTCGACGGATCTCGGTCGACGACCATCTCGGACGACATTCTCGACTCGTTTGCGCCCAACCGCCGGTCGTCGGCGCTCTTCTTGCGCGAAGATTCCGGTCGGGCCAAGTCGGTGCAGATCGACGTCGCCGACTCGATAAGACCTTCCAACATCCTCGTCGGGAGTGTTCACATTGACGACGACGACGACTTTGACGGCGACGTCGACGCCATCCGCGGACACCACCAGTCGTACACGCTCTAGTCTATTTAACCCGAACCGCGTCTTTTTCAATGTTGAGTTTTCCGAAAATTGACACTGCCAACCATGCGAATCTCTGTCGAGGCAAGGACGCACCAGTCGCCGCAATAGGAGATAGTACGGCGTCGTAATAATAATAAGTCAATGGGGACTGTCCCCTAGTTCTACGTCGTCGTTGATTTAGGCGTCGAGCTCCTCGAAGCGGTCGCAGTCCCGTGCGAAGCGGTCCTCGCTCATGCGCTCCCGCTCCATGCGCGACATGCGGCGCGGCATGTAGTTTTCGGCGTCGGTTGAGCCATGCCAGCTCGCGCGCATGGCCGAAATGATGTTTTCTTGGATCGCGATCGACTTGCGCATCTCTTCAAACACATCGGGCGCTTCTTTTGTTGGCGTCTCGGCCTCGAGCGCCGACATTTGGCTTGGCGTCAGTAGCACGAGCGGCGGCTGTTCCTCCTTGGAGAGGCGGTAGTCGCGTTCGTCCTTGGCCGCCGCGGTGCTCGACCGCCGCACCGAGGTATGGTGGACGTTCATCCCAAAGTACGTTTCGCTCGGTCGATTGGACTTGGAGAAGCTCGAATGCGTCGACGGCGCCGTCTCATTGAACTGCCACGACGGCACATCAACAGGCGTTGTCGCGGCCGTGCTTGCAATTTGATTCGGATCGTCTGCCAAGATTTGTTAGGTGTAGGGTTGCGAAGCGGGATAGGGTTCGTACCGGTCGACGGCGCGCGCGACCGCACGCACGTAAGGCAAAAGTCATCCACGTACGTTGTCATGGTCGTCTTGTGCATCGTAGCGCTCGTGGTCGGCGCGTCTTGGACGGCATACGTAATACGAAGATAGCACTTGGTGCACATGGTCTAGCCAAGCTCATTGTGAATTTGCACTTTTGGACGGATGACGTACGAGGCCACAGAGCCGACACGAGAGCTTGGTGCTAAAGAGTGAGAACTTCTTGACGCAGACGACGCATGTCTTTTTCGTGCTAGACATACAGCGGGTTGGACGATGGCATAAGACACAAAGAAGCGTACTGCTCGACGATGCGCTTGTAGGACGCCCGCGTGATCGGGTGCGACTGCGCGAGCGACGCCGACGGCCGCAGCTGTGTGGCCGAGAGGAGGCTGCGGATGTGCGCAAGCGACGCCACTTTTCGGTGGATGCGCCAAAAGCAGAGCGACGACTGGTCGCCGAGGTACTTGGGCACCGTGCCCTTCATGTCGTGGTACGATTTCACAACCACGTGGATCTTGCCATTCTGCGCCGGACGAAAGAGCATCGTGTCCATGATCGTCGCGCGGTAGACGTCGGTGTCGGCGCTCGGGAGGTAGTTGTCGATCGAGTAGACTACCTTGCAGAGCGTGTCAATGCCATGGTTGTCCGGCAGCACCGTGAGATACTAGAGTCATTCAAAATAGTCGGAAAGCTATTTTGGCAGGACCCACGTACCTCGAGGTACAGCGTGTCGCGTGCGTGCACGCCGAGCTTGGTGCCGGGAAGCGTAAACTTGAGGTACTTGACGCCAAAGAACTCGACGTCAGTGTCCGAGGGGAGACAGTCGTCGCCGCTGTGGCTGCCGCCAGAGTAGTTTTGCACCACGTGCGACGTGACATAGTCCTTCTCGAGCAAGTACGACTGCATGATCTGGTCGTCGAGCGTCGTGGGGGCGTTGAGCGCCATGCGCAGCTCGTCGAACGTCGTCGCGAGGTACCCGACACTCAAGAACGTGTAGAGCGACGGGTTGGCCTTCCCAGCACCAAGGCGTGCGCGAAACACTTGCATGTTGCGCTTGTTGACCGTGAGCTTCCACCCCGACCGATCGTCGCGGGCCTCGTCGACCCAGAGATCCGAGTTTTGCACCGCGTCGCGCCCAATGTCTTCGACGAGCTGGCGGTGCTGCGCGCGCTGCGAGAGCGCGTCGTACGCAGGCATGGTCGCTCAACTAATAATGGCAAAGTCGACTGTGGCGCTTGGTACCGTGACACGCATTACACCCTCGCAGGAGCGCCGAATCTGGTGCTTGGCGTCGCAGCTGGCGTGACGTTTTTTGAAGAAAGACGCGAGTTTGCACTTGGGCGAGAAGCGGTAGAATGCGTTTTTTGGGTTAAAACAATAGGGTAAAGCCGTTGACAAGAGGACCGATGCCAGCAGGCTGGGACAATCCTATCGTTACTGCAACAAGCCGCCGGCGGTACATGCAGATGCTACCTGTACAGGCCGCGCGCGATGGCAGCCGTACGCTGCAAGAAGATCGCCAGCATGCTGGATCTGTGGTCCAAGTACATTTTTAGTACGTTTGCAGTATATGTCGATGCGCGGTATGCACCTACAGTACTCGACGGTGCAATGGCGTGCGACTCGCGTGCATTACTCTTGACTGACTGTTGCGCCACTGTGAGCAATGCCTTCGCCTCGATTACTTCAGTGCAATGAGCGTCCACGGCAGTCACGACTTTGCACTTGAGTGGTGGTCGGACGGTCGCACCCGACTTCAACCCGATGCTGTCATGCGCTCATGCGCCGCGTCGCCGCCCGATCCTCCTCGGTCCAGAACGAAATCGAACGAAATTCATTGGCCTGAGACGACGACGATGACGACGACTTGGTGCTCCGTGCTCGGGCTGCTGCTAATGCGGCTTCAAGCCAAGGGCTTCGCTTGTCGCGCTGATAGTATCGGACCTATAAACACCGATCGCGATCCTACATGGTCGTCGGCAAACGATATGAGCCAACAACAAGCAAAGGAGACATAGAGGAAGACGTCAAACGTGCGTCAAAGTGACGCTTTAATATACAACTTGGGTTAATTTAGCTACGGACGGGCAGATCGACGACGACGACGAGCGCACTTAGTTGGTGGGCGAGCTGCGGTTCGTGTGCGTAATGCAAAAGCCGCCGCGGCGCGCCGCGTGGTTGCAGCTCTCGACTGCGCAGCGCTTGCCGCCACCGTGCGTGTAGCAGATGCCTTTGCCTTGGGCGATCTTGGTGCAGCCGTCGACTGAGCACTTGCGGCCGCCGCCATGCGCGACGCAGAGCCCGCTCTTGTGGGCACACTTTTGGCAGCCGTCAATCTTGCAGAGGTGGCGGCCGCCGTGCTCCTTGCAAACGCCCTTGCGCTTCGCGATACGCGTGCAGCCCTCTTCGCGGCAGCGGGTGCCACCGCCATGGAACTTGCAGTAGCCGCCGCTCTGCGCGATCGTGTGGCAGTTGGGTTCTTGGCAACGCTTGCCACCGCCGTGACCAATGCAGTAGCCGCCGGCGAGCGCGTACTTTTCACACGCCTCGTGCTTGCAGCGGCGGTTGACATGCTTGGCCTTCTCCGAGGCGGTCGGCGACTGCGCGCGCGCTAGCGTTCGCGGCGTCATGATCTCACGGACGTGCTGGAGGCAGAGCTGTGAGATTTTGGCAAAGCGCGTGCAGCCGAGGCGCGCACAGCGCTCGCCCGCAAACGACTTGCACGTGGGCTCGAGCGGGTTCAAAAACGGGTTGAGCTTCGGACTAAAGACCGGACTCGATGTGTCGAGGAAGCGCTGAAAGCTCGGGAGCATGCGCGGGCTCAGAAGCTTGGTCGGCGTCAAGGACGGGCGCAGAAGCGACCGGGGCGCGTGCGTTGGCGTCTCCATTGCGGTGTGAGCGGACGATGGCAAAATGAGGAATGTGTTATATATCGTTGCAGGTTGTTCGGCGCACCGTATCTTCCCCGCCGCTGCCCGTGCTTCTGCCTTGTGAACGGCGACGCGATGGCTGCCAGATGGCTTTTCGACACATGCGGCACACAGCGTCGACATTGGCCGAGTTGGCGCGCGGGATGAGTCTGGACAGCTGCTTTGAGGCCGACCTCTCGCGGTCTCGATCTACTGTTCCGTCTTTCTACCCGGCGCGAGTAGTAGCCGCGACCAGCTCGTGCGTAGGGCACACGTACGCCGACGTCGACCAAGTGCTAAAGGACCGAGCGCTGTCGTCGTATCGCAGGCAAGTCCGCCCCCTGTCCTCGGCTCTTCTCACATTGCACGACCCTTGTTACTGTCAAATCGGCTGGATGCGTGCCACACGCGAACGTTCTATGGAACGGTGTGCGACCGACTCGGTACGTACATGGTTCGACCACTAAACAAACGAAGTTATTATAGTGCTATCTATATACACGTCCCGAGTGTATCGGATGCAGAGTCGAGCCTGAGTACATCCACGTGGTTTTCACGCCCATGCAAGATTTTGTGTGGAAAAGCACTGTTTTGAAACCATTATACTGGATGCGTTCGGACGCTCTGGATGCAACGCAAGTCCCACGCCGCAAATAATTCAGTCTGCGAACGACGACATATCGCAGTGGAGACGGCGGCTTTCATAGTGCCCGCGACACACGGGGCACAGGTGCACTTCGTAGATGTTGAACGATTCGAACGCGACCAAGCACTCGGCGTGCAAGACGTGCGAGCAACTCAAGAGCGTCACGGCCTTGGCACTAAAAGCAAAGAAATCCTGTAAAAGTTGTCGTCCACTGTTTCCAAGACACTGGAACGATCCAGTCCTACCTCATGGCGTTGAGGCAAATGGGACACTCGGCCTCGTTGCGCGCCGTGGCCTACGCGTTCGATCGAAGATTTTTTGACATCGAAGAAGCAGAACCTTGGCAAGCGCATTTGGCCACGCATTGCCCTTGGCAGTCTCTTGGTTGTTCTCGCCATTGAAGATGGCGCGACTCCGGCTCATGCTCTCGTCAAACTCGGCGAGGAGTGCGTCGATCGAGTCGGCGCGCGCCTTCATCGCACGCACGATGCGACTGCTGATCGCCGAGACCCTTGGCATCAGTGAGGCCACCCACATCTTTTTTCCATATATAATTGTCGACGCACTTGGAGGCATAAAAGAGCGATCGCCGGCGGGGGTCGCCATAACCCTGTTTGTAATACTACAAAACAAAAGATAGGATCCGCCGCAATCCCCAAAAGCGTACGTGGGCGAGGAGCGATGTGTAGCGTCTTCGCGCCAGCCAGCCGCGAATGCGTGCCTGTGCGTCACGAGTCGTTGGATTTTGGGTGACGCGTCAGGTCGTCGTCGTCATTACCTGAAGCCGACGCGCGCAGATGCTGCGGAAGTGCGCTTCGCCACTTTGCGTTGCCTTTTTTTCGTAATTTTGTTTGCGACAGAGCGGGCAGACGCGGTCGGTCGTGCGCAAGAAGCGCTCAAAACTCGTAAGGCACGTGTGGTGGAACATGTGCGAGCAGCTCAAGAGGACCTTGGCGTGTACGCCAAACGGCTCGCGGCAGATAGAGCATGGGTACTCGGCGTCGCCGCGGGCTTCGGCCTGCTGCTCGACGTCCTCCCACTGGTTGTTGTTGAGTCGCGGCGGAGGACCCGGCACCTATCGCCACACGAAGCGTCTCGGCATGACGCATACGACGCACGTACGAGGCCCTTCTTTTGCGCGAGCGTGAGCCGCGGCCGCCGCGCCACGGGCTTGAACGCGCGGCAGGCCGTACAGCGCGCCACGTCATCGTGGTTCTCGAGCGTGCACTCGTCACAGACCCAAACGCGCCGGTACTCGGACATCGGGTCACAGACACTACTACTAATGTCCTTGACAACCGAGCTGGCGGCGGTTGCCGTGGCCGATGATGGCTTTGGCTGTCGAAGACGCCTCGGTGGCAGCCGCAAATCCAAGCTCCGCATGAGATGATCCTACAGCGTATGGTCATGGGTCAATTGTTATGGTGGTGCTAGCGTCGAGATGCAGTCTTTTGTGGTACTTGGAGTGCGGCGGCATTTGTCAGCGTTGTCGTCGTCGTTGCTAGCGTAGGCCATGAGTTTTCGCGCCGACAAATGTGCCGGACCTGTCGCGCGTCGCTTCGCCTTGTCCCGCTGCATCGCGATCCCGAGCGGTTATTCGCGCGACGGTTGAGCCCGTTTCTTCATTTTCCGTCTCTTCAACCCCGCCGAGCATGACAACCCACCTGGTACACCATGTACACCGTATTTGGTCATGATAACATCACAGTATGTGTACGGTGCAGCGTGTGGCCGACGTGAACGACGTTCTGGACCGGCTCCGCCTCCAGTTCCACGCCAAGGGGACCCAGCAACTCTCGGACCTTGACGCCTACTGTGCCCGCATGGACACTGCAAACGCTGGGACCCTGGGGCGCAAAGGTACTGGTACCACTCGCATCGTCGTCGCCACAATCGCTGTAGAGCTCGAGACGTGCCTCAACTACTTTGGCTTGTTTCCGACGACCCAAGAAATCGGAGTGCTGGTCCGTAGCTTTGGAAGCACGTGCGGGTCGAGTTCGAACATTCGCTGGCGCAACTTTGTGCTCGCGCTAAGCGTACGTGGGCCAGAAGGAACGCCATCCGTGTCGTGAGACGTTTCGTACTTGTAGGGGGAGTTGTCCACCGCGCGCGAAGCGGCATTGCGCCACGCCTTTGCGTCCGTGCCGAGTGGCAGCGTGGCCGACGTGGCGGCCGCCGGGCACTTTGACGACCACCCGCTCGCCGTGCGCGGCGTGCTGCGCGGCGACGACGTCCGTCACGCCTTTGTCGTCGGGCTCGCCAAAGCCCAGGTTGGCGACGATGCGGTACGACGATCCGAATAGTCTCCGACGAGATTTCCATAGCCATCTGTCTTTATATGATATTTATAAGCAAATATGTACGGTCGTCGTAGAACAATGACGTGACGTGGCAAGCGTTCCGGACGTACTACGCCTCGGTGAGCCTCGCGTTTGCTTCCGACGACGAGTTTGTGGCGATGCTGCGCGACGTGTGGCGTCCGTCGGCGCTCCACGTGGCGCTGCCCAGCGTCCTCTTTGGCAACAAGCGCAGCGTGCTGCTTGAAAAGCTCGGCCAGCGCACGCACAAGTACGTCGCGATGAAGAACCCCGTTCATTCCGAGTCCAAACCATGATGATGATGATGATGTAGAGAAGAGAACGAGCGCGATGTCTTGCTGCGCGCATTGCGCAAGCACGACGCAAGCGAAACCGGCTACGTGGCACCGCACGAGCTGCAGAGAGCCTGTGAAGTCCTCGGCCTTGTCGTGAGCCTCGACGAAGTGCATGGTAGCAATCTCTGTGAAGAAGACGAAGAAGTGAACCAGATGTAGACACGTTTGCGGCCGGCACGCGGGATGCGCGCGGGAAGCTCTCGATCGCGTGGTTTGCCGACTTTATCTGCGCCGACAGCATTGCATGAGCGTTCTGCACCTAAGAGAAGTGTTGCATTCCGAATCTTGTTCGAAGCAGAGAGCGAGCTATCGCCTTCGACATAATGGCCGACGTCGGTTCGCGTTCGATCGCGATTGTACCACCGACTCTGCATCATCCAGCGCACCCGTGGCGTCCGACTCTCTCGCCGCCTCCACCAAACGGCTGGTCATCGAAATGATATGACGTGACTCGTCTTGCGTGACGTGGCACGTCGCAGTTGCCGGTAACACTTATAGGTGCATACCAAGCAACGCTGGTCTTCGCCGAGCCTCTTGGCCACATCACGGTCTCCTTCAAGAGGTCGAGTACATGCACCGCAACGCAAGTGCCGTCGTGAGGACGCGCTAAATGGGGAGCTGCGTATTCACAGTCCCAAAGGCCCAGAAGCGGACAAGACCACATACTAACGAGCACTACAACCATCTCGGCGCACCATGTAGGCTCTGAAACGCGCCGCGTGGACTGGGTGGAGAGGCAGGCAAACTGACTACTACAGTCACGCTCGACCAAATGAAAGAATGAGGCGACAGACAATGGCACAAGCTAGCCGTAGGTGGGAAGGCCATACCGCTGCAGCGAGTTGCTCGTAGCGTATCTTGTGTGGCCCAGACGAAGGTATGCGTTTAGACGAGGTGAAAGCTCGGCTTCTCGCTCGGGTGGAGCTTGGAGTCAACTACACGAGGTAGCATTGAGTCCTTGATAAGGCAGGGTTCTACTAATACAGCAATGTTCTTATAACCCTAAACGCTCTCAGGAATATAGCTTCGGCGGTTACACTGCTTGGAGGTGCGAAGGAGGGACTAGTCCGCGTCACTGATAACCGCTTCTCGTGGGACGTCGAAGCGGCACGGTACATGTTGCATTTTGTATGGTATACATTTATCTTGTATAGAAGCCGTTTCATTCGAGCCGCAAGGTTGCCCACATACAAGACACACGAGAATGCAATTCCGCATATACCAAAGAAAAAGGGACCCCTGGCTTCAACATGGAGGAAGATCGCGGAGCTGGCTCATTTTCCAAGCCGCGGACGAGCAGTCGGCCGCGAGATATCGAGCAAGCGAGTAGAACCTACTCGACTGCTGTAGGACGCCGGCCTGCCCTCTTCATGCCTGGCTGGGACCGCGAACTGGACGCAACGCTCTGGAAGGCTGTACGTCCATGCTGCTACGGCGGCTGCTCATGGGCCTCGTCTCTGTAGCGCCGTTGGACCGCAATCGACTGGGCGTATCTGACCCACATTAGCAGCACCGAATTCACTGTCCAGCCCGTCTTTGACACGTTCGACTAAGCGCTCGACCCGCCATCATGATGCACTTTCTCTCGCGCCTCTCGTCGCCGTTGGCACGCGTCGCGACGAGACGTTTTCCCACCGCAGCGCTGCAAGCGGCGCCGCCACGCCGCCTCAACATGCCGCCCATGCCGTTGGCCGACATTGCCTACACGCAAGCGACGGACGAAACCCTCAACTTGTCGTGGACCGACGGCCACCACAGGTACAGCGTGCCGCCTTAGACACACCTCACATGGTCCAACAGCTCGTTCCACTACATTTGGCTGCGCGACAACTGCCATTGCCCGCGCTGCCGCCACCCCGTCGCGGAAGAGCGCCTTGTCGACACGCTCGCGATACCCATGAACATTCAACCCGCGCGCGTCCAGGCGCTGCCGGCGTCGGAGGCGACCGAGGCCGTAGTGCAAATCGCATGGGACGACGGCCACGTCTCGCAGTACCCCGTGTCGTTCCTCTTTGACAATTGCTTTGCCCGACAGACGCCGTCGTCGTCGTTCTCGTCGGGCCCGACGTTGTGGACCGCCGCCGACATGGCGCATGGCCTGCCACGCTTCCCGTACGAGCACGTCATTTCGTCGGAGCAAGGGCTTCTCGAGTGGCTCGAAGCGTTGGATGCGTACGGGTTTGCGCTCCTCGAAGGCGTGCCGGCTGGTGACGACGACGCGGCGCGCGCGATGGCCGAGCGCATTGGCCTCGTGCGCAACACGTTTTGGGGCCCGACGTGGAGCGTCAAGAGCGAGCCCAAGCCCATGAACCTGAGCATGACGAGCGAGGCGCTGCATCCGCACACGGACTTTGGCTGGTCCGAGGCGCCGCCGGGGCTTCAGTTTCTGCACTGCGTCGCGTTTCAATCCAAGGACGCGATCGGCGGCGAGTCGACGCTCGCGGACGGCTACGCGATCGCCGCGCAGTTGTCGTCGTCGCACCCGGAGGCCTTTCGGCTCCTCTCGACCGTCGCGATTGACCACTGCTTCTCGAGCGAGTCGCAGTGGTTTGAGCACAAGGCGCCGATTCTGTCGCTCGACCCTACGACTGGCCGCGTGCGCGACGTGCGCTTCAACCAAGCCAACCGGTCGCCGCTGCGGCTCCATCCGGACCTCGTGCGTCCTTACTATGACGCCATGCGGCTCTGGACGGCGGCAACGCGGGACCCGACGCATCTACTGCGTTTTCGGCTCACAGAAGGCGACATGCTCGTCTTCAACAACCGCCGACTGCTGCACGGCCGAACGGGCTACGACGCTCAAGCCACGTGGCGCCACCTCAAAGGCTGCTACCTCGACGCTGAAGACTACAAGAGCAAACTCACAATGCTGCGCGGGCGGCGCCACTACTCGACGAAGCGCTATGTCCGCCCGCCGCCGCCATCGCACTTGGATCCTGGCTACGACGCCTTCTCGGCGGCGTTTGTCTCGGCGGCGTTGGCCAACGTCCAGGACGTGATCGATGCAGGAGCAACGTACGACGACGGCAGTAGCTTGAAAGCGGTCGCCGACGCCGGCGCCGCGTCGTTTCGAACGCTGGCCGACGGCAACAAGGCCGACTATGTGTACCAGTGCTCGCTGTACGACCACGACATTCAGGTATTCGATGCCCTAGACATCTTGGTACTAAATCGATGTAGGTCAACTTGGTGCCACGGCTCTTGGGGATGCTCCAGAAGCTTGAGGGCGACCACGTTCGTCTCGGGACGGGCACGCAGGTGGATTTGTTCGAGCACAGCCTGCAGTGCGCAACGCTGGCGCACACCGACGGCGCCGACGAAGAGCTCGTCGTCTGCGCGCTCCTGCACGACATTGGGGAGCTCCTCTCGCCGTGCAACCATGGCGAGATCGCGGGTGCGATCCTTCGCCCGTACATCAGCCCCGAGCGGTACTGGATCCTCGCCCACCACGAGATCTTCCAGGTTCGACGCTTTGCCACGTTGCAACTCGATGATTATGCGTAGGGGTACTACTACTTTCATCACGTGGGCGGCGACCGCGAGACGCGCCAGCAGTTTGCCGACCACCCGCAGTTTGCGGCGACCGTCGACTTTTGCCACAAGTACGACCAGGCAGCGTTCGACCCGGCCGCCGACACGTACGCGCTGTCGTTCTTTGAGCCAATGCTGCGCCGGATCCTCTCGCGCAAGGCCTACTTCTTCGCGCCTAGCCACCCCAAGCTCGGCTGCGTCACGGGCACGTCCCTGACATAAGATTGTGTCCTTCCTTGCTATTCCATTCGTAATTTGATATTGCATCCGTCCATCTGCCCGGCTCGGTGGGTGCTGGCGCTGTTGGCGCTGGCGCGGCCGGTGCGGCACTTCCTGGCCGCCGTCGGCGTCTTGCCTTTTCTAGCTTTTTTAGTTAGCGCGGCCAATCAGATTGACGAAAATAGTTAGCGCTGCCAATCAGCATCTGATTTGCATCTCATTGGTCAGCATACCGCAGTATTTTTGCCAATCAGCGAAAGGAATGAATTTTATTAGTCAAAATTCTGGAGCTGTGGACCATAAACGTCCAAGAGTACAAACACGCATACAAATTTCAAGTCTAATTCGTCCAAGGAGCACTTCCTCGTAGCCCAGACCGAAGCACGGACCTCTATTGTCTTAACGTGAACACCATAGACATGTACGCTGTTTTCCCAGTGTTCTCGCTGCCTCCTTCCCTCTTTTTTCTCTTTCTTCCCTTTTTCTGTGTGCCAAACATTTTTACGTTTATGGTTCATAAGCCCATCTGCCGATGTATTTATTGTGCACAGCATAGTCTAGGAGGACTCGTCGCCGGCCTTCTTTCGCTGGCGCAGAAGTTGCTTGTACTTGGTCGGGTGCCGCCGCTTCCAGTCGTCCTCGAGCTCGTTCTGCAACGCCGCAAGGTGCTCCGGTACCCAGAGCTGCCTGCGCAAGAGAATATACTATGAAACCAGCGATCGACAATATTGTACACGTACCGAGCGAGCACGTCGTCGCGGTTATGGGGGTATTGGTCGCTGAGGAAGAAGGCTTCACTAATGTCCTAACACTACAATGAACGTAATACTGAAGGACAATATTGTACCAACGCCTTGCACGTCAAGTACAGCACCGCGTCCGGAGCGTACGGCCGGCGCAAGTACGCATAGTCATACCACCACCGGAGTCGCCACACCACGTATAACATGAGCGAGTAGGGCAAGAGCAGAAGCCGAACCAGCAGCAGCTTGCGCAGCCTACGTCAACCGTGGAGGGATCGCCGGCGATGCAGCGACGTACGTTGGCTTTTCGTAGCCGCCCGAGATCTCGGAGGACGCCATGAGCTCGTCGACGATGGCCTCGAGCTCGGCTTTGGCCGCGTCTTTGGCCTTCTTGTCCTTGGCGCGCTTGAGATGCGCGTTGCGCTCGGTTTGCACGGCCAATGCCTGGCGCTTGACCGTGTCCGACTACGTTTCGAGATGGCGTCGTGTGGCCAAATGTCGACTGTGGTACCTGGCGAAAGTATGCGATCGCTTGCTTATGGCGGTGAACTTGGGATAGGTACTGGCAGAGCGTGAGGAAGAGGACGAACCCGAGCACGATGAGGCGCGCGTCCGACTTTGGCGCGTACGCGTGCTGGACGTACATGCCATAGTTGTACGCGTAGTCTGTCGGGTGGTCGAGGTAGTGGTCGTAGGCGGCGCGCTTGGTCACGTCGGCGAGCACCTCGTAGGCGGTCGCGAGCGCTTGGAACGCCGACGCTGCGTCCGCGCTCGGGTTCTTGTCCGGGTGCATCAGCAGCGACAGCGCGCGGTACTGCTTGCGGACCTCGGTCGCCGACGCCGTGCGCTCGAGGCCAAGCAGGTCGTAGCACTCGCGCTGCCCGCAGTACATGTTGCGGCCATGGACGACCGCGAGCACGAGCGCAAGCCACCGCACTTGCATCGAAAAAGTGTTTAAAACACGGTTTGCAACACAACGACATGTCGCAAGGTTTGGGGATAGGGCCGTGGATTCGTTAGGTTCTAAATCTAAATAACAAAGGACGCGCCTTAGTGCCTAACGAATGCTTAGAGCCCCGGCGGACGCATGCCCAGCTGCGGCTTGAGGTGGCCATGCAGCGTCGCGAGCTCGGTCTGGAGCGTCATGTTGAGCTGCTGTAGAAGACGGTTTTCGTGCTCGAGCTGCTCCATGCGGAGGAGCGACCGCTGCAAATGGTCGCGCAACTGCGCGTTCTCCATTTCGCCGTTGCGGTTGACCGCCATGAGCGACTCGGCCGTCTGCTTGAAGTACTGCGCCCGGGACATGACTTCATCAACGTCGAGGACGGTCTCTGCCTACGCGTATCACGTCGTCAGTCAAGGGCATATGCAATATGGCTGTCGACCTGGCCAGGAATGAAGACAGTGATGTGTTTCGGGTGGTAGGAGACAGCGTTCAAGTTGATCTTGGGGCTGTGCATGGCCGGCGGCGACAAGGACGGCGGCGGCGTGGCCGAGCCGTTCGAGGGACGCGCCGGAAGCTCGTTGCGCGGTGAGGTACGCTGCTGGTTCGCAACAGGCGTGGGAGGTGGCACGACGGGCGCCGGCGACGCGACCTAACGTTTATGAGCCATCGAGTGGATGGAGACGTGGTGAGGTATACCGTCTTGGCCTTGGGCTTGGGCTCCGCTACAGGAGCCACATTTTTCTGCTTGGTTTGTTCGACTACGGGGGATGCCTTTGGCTTGGGCTCGGCCATAGGCTGCTTGGTGGGCTTTTGTTCGACCGCCGGCGTCGGCTTGGCCACTGGCGCCTTGGCCACCGGCGTCTGGACTGACTTGACAGCAGGAGCCGGCGTCGGCTTGACAGCAGGCGTCGGGGCGGCAGGCGTGGCTTTCGCGACGGGTGCCGGTTTGGACTTGGGTTCGGGGCTCGCAACCGGCGCCGGCTTGGCAACGACGGGTACAACCGCCGGCTTGGCCTTGGGCTGTACCGCAGGCTTGGCCTTCGTCGCAGGCGGTTGCGCCACAGGCTTGGGCTTGGCTTCGGGCGGCGGCTGGGACACGACCTTGGGCTTCATTTCAACAACGACAGGCTTGGGCTTGAGTTCAACGACGACGGCGCGCGGCTTGGGCTCGGCGGCGACCAGGGCCTTTGGCTTGTTCTGCGCTTCACGAAGCTTGTCGGCAAACGACATGGGCGGCGGCGCCGGCGTCTCTACAACTGGCTCTGGCTCGGGCGCCGCGAGCTGCAACACGGTCAAGCATGGCCTCGTGCATGGCCAAAGTACCTCGTCGTCTGCGGGCGTCGGGTTCGTCGACGCGCCTTTCTTCTTCTTCTTGGACTTCTTGGACGTCGCACACATGGCCAAGCTCTTAAGCGTGAGCTCTTCTCTACGCAGGACGCAAGGGTGAGCTACGCAGTGCATGGCGCGCGTACTGCTTCTTGGCCTTGAGCTTCTCCTTCTGCTTGGTCTGCTTGGCGGCCTTGTCTGCGTTGGCGCTGTAGTGCTGGCTAATGGCCGTGTCATCGTCCGAGTCGTCGGCGAACGCAAGGAAGACGCTCTTCTTCATGCTGCAAGTGGTATCGGCGGGGGAATTTCTGCGCGTGTCGTTTCCAATGGTTTTCAATACTGTCACACTCGATATGCCAATCCCATGCAATTTTAGAGGTTATAAAAAACACGCGTTTTAAACCATGAGCTCGACCTCAACCTCAACCTCAACGCCGTCGCGCGCTTCTCGCAGCCGCCCAGAGCCACCGAGATAGCCGCCGTGGACGCGCCCGACAGGCGCTTGGACACGATGCACGGTTCGTGGAGCGTATGTATCGTTCGTCTGCAGAATGGCCGTGTTTCTTTGGTGCTTCGAGGGCGCCAAAGCCGGATCCGCTACGAAGTTTAGTGTCCAGCGTTGCACTCTACGTGGACGAGGTGATAGTAGATAGCATGGCAGTGGCGGCTGGCTCCTTCTGCAGCTCAAGGGCAGCGTGGTGACAGCGCAGCATCCACTTGGCTATCTTATAGTGTTGCTTTGGGGTAGGGTGTTTAAAACATTATACTGGATCTTGGTATGCTCTAAGATCTGGCAAAACACTCGATTCCGCGTTCTATATTCCGTGCCAAAGACACCACGTGGAGCGATGGACATGTCCCTCGGTGCGGTCCGCCGCCACCGCTCTCGCCCGCTCACGTTGCCACGTAGATGATCTCATCAAGTCGCGCCAGCCAGCCAAGGGTCGGCCCGCGCCATCGAAAGTCAAGGTCTCGCCGCCGAGAGCCGCGGCCCCGTTGTCGCCGACGGCCGGGGACCCCATGACCATGTCCTTGGGTACGCTCGGACATCGTTTGCCGCCGCTCAGTTCCACGAATAGATGATCTGATTGCGTCCAAGAAGAAGGCGCGCGAGTCTGTCAAAGCCAAGACGATCCCGCCAGTCAAGGTACCTTGCAATCTTGCGTGTGGTCTGACGTCCTGTGCTAGAAGCAGCAGGTCGCGCAGGCCCACGCCAAGCAGAAGCGTCGGTCCGCGGTCAACGAGGTACCTCATCGTCTCCTACGTATACGCCTTATATCGTGGTGCGCAGCGGCGTGGCGTAGCGCAGGCGCCCGAGCCGCCCGTGCGTCGCGGTGGCCGGCCTCCGCGGCGCCGCCCCGCCGCGGCCGCGCTGCCCAACTGGGCCAAGCACAGCTTGGAACACCCGACCAAGTTTGAGGTGCCAAAAGGCATGAACTTCAAGATTTCAATTGCGTACGTACAACAGGTCCTCGTGCATAACGCGCCGACGAATCATGGTGCTCTGGCTCTAGCATGGACAACGTCCGTCCCGTCGTGGGCATTCCGCCGCAGCGGTAAAGATCCACGCGTCCGCTGCCATCCTAGCACCGACCGCCGTGACCCGTCGTCGTCGAATCGTCGCAGTCGTTTTCTTAATGCTACGAAAAAAGATATCCGGTCAGTTGTCATCCCGAGATGCCATCATCGGGCCTTGGCTACTAGTACCTACTGCGGCCATAACAACAACAACACCGCGACGAGTACTGTGGGTACTACGTGTACAGCCGCACAGTAATCCCCGCGGTCGATCCCTCGCATCACTCGATCCGCAACCGCATCCTCGGCAGAAGCGGCGTCTTTGTAGTACTCCAAGTGGAGTCGCTGCAAGGCTCCCTGGTGTGTGTGCCAAGGCGCGTCTGGGTAACGAGCAAAGGAAGCGATGGACGCGCCGTGCGTCGATGCGCCGCCTGTCTCCTTCGGCGGGGCGACGACGAACGGCAAAGTCCCGGGAGCGTGACTCACGCCGCGCCAGGTGGCCAATGAGCCGTGACTGCGAGGCTGTTTTTGCGACGACCAGTTTTCACATGCACCTCAAGTACAGCGACGTCCTCGACATCGTCGGCAGTGCGGCGCGCGACGGCGGCGAGCTCGGCGTCGCGTCGCGCACCAAATGGCCGTGGACGTTTCGCGACTATCACGCGGACATGCCCCACGAGCTCCTCCTCCGGCGCGGCGCGTCGCTCGTGCACCACGTTGCGCACGAGTGCAAGGCGCGCAACATGCTCGAGCACGCGGGCTCGCTCGACGAAAAGGTGTTTGCGAGCAAAGACAGCAGCCGGAACCTCTTTAGCGTCAACGCAATGGTCGAGATGGCCGGGTCGATTCCCCAAGTGCTCGATGTGCTCGTCGGCAAGCACGGCGACGACTATGGCAGCTTCCTCGCGCGCGTCTTTCGAGGCCACCTTGTCGGCACGGCGACGCTGCGCGCCCTCGCTGTCTCGCCCGACGGCTACATCCACGAGAAGCCGCCGACGTCCGAGGCGGGCGCGTCCACCGACGCCATGGACGACGGCAACACGTTCAACCACGTGGCCGCGATCGCGACTGCCGAGCTCCGTGAGACGCATTTTTTCAAAAAGGTGTCCAAGGAGCTGCTGTATATGGACTTTATGCACATCCAGCCCAACGAGCGCGCCGTCACGCGCGTCTTCAAGACGATCGACAACGAGTCGGGGCCGATGAGCGCGCAGGCCATGGACCGCTACAAGCACGTGCTCTTTGGGTACCACGTGGAGCGGCTCGGGCGCGGCGACCGGCTCCGCATTAGCTTTTACGGCGACTATTGCATTAGCACCAAGCAAAAGCAGTCGTGGAAGGACACAAAGCACCTTCTTGAGAAGCTCGCTGCGTCCGTGCACCTCCTCAAGCGCATTTGCGAGCGCCAGCACATCGAGTCGGCGCTGCCGTGGACCACCGACGACAAGGACGCCAAGAAGTGGTGCCACGTGTGCCACAAGTCGTTTTCGCTCTTCCGGAAGCGCACGTACTGCAAGTACTGCGCGCTGCCCGTGTGCTCCGACTGCTTCAAGTTTGAGCCGATCGCAATGGCTGGCGGCGCGAGCTATGAGGTGTGCATCTGCCGCCTCTGCAAGACGACGCGCCAAGCGCGCACGCAGAGCACGCGCGCGTCAATGAGCTCGCACCTCTCGTCGCACCACCGCGTGTCCCGGTCGTCGGCGAACCGGCACTCGGTCGGGTACTATGACGCCGACGACGACGCGCACGAACACGCCAAAGGTACCGTACCGCTCTCGATCGTTCCCGAGACGGACCCGTGCAGCCTCTGCCGGCAACCCACCGCGTCGGCGACAACTTGCCGGCTCTGTCGGCAGTCGTGCTGCGCCCACTGCTGCCGCATCCAGCAGTACACCAACCGGCATGGCATCGCGTTCGAAGCGTGGCTCTGCCTCCAGTGCCTCGCGTCGACGACGCAGGCGGTCACTGGTCCACCGTCGCACAAGCGCGACCGGATATCCGTCTACGAAAAGCCGCCGGCACCGACGGCCGAGCCGACGACGACAACAACCAACAACAATTTTACCGCGTCCGACTTCATCGATACTGCGTCGTACGCGGTCAAGCACCTCGTGGCCAACCCCAACCCGAATCCCAACCCCAACGTGAATCCCAACGCGAATCTGAATTCGAATCCGAGTGCAGCTCCCGCCAAGGGCGGTAGCGCGGGGCGGCCGTCGACGGACCGTGCGAACGAAGCACGGTACTCGCGGCACAGCACCAACGAGGCGCGCTTCCAGCACGAGCAGCACCGCCTCAGCGAGCAGTCGGAGCTCCGGTCGAGCTTTAGCGTCGACGACACGAGCTTTGACAACACGGCGGGCGACGGCGGCTACACGTTTGCGCTACCGATGCACGTCGAGGGCAGCAACGCGTCCGAAGACAATGCAAGCGTCATGAACACGACGCTGCATCGCGGCGACGACGACGACGACGAGGCGCACCCGCTCTCGGCCACGTCGCCGATCGTGCTCAACGGCGTCGCCTTCCACACCGAGTCGCTCCTCGCGCTGCCCAAGGGGGCGCCCAAGCCAAAGCCGCCACCGTCGTCGCCCAAGCAGGTCGTGTCGCTCGGCGCTGTCTCGAACGCCCGCCTCCTCCTCCACGACAACGCATCGTCCACCAAGAAGCATATCGCGTCGAGCAGCGTCCAGAGCAACGAGAACGCAGTGCCGAGCGTCCGGTCAACCGCGCCGAGCACCAACATGGTGCCGAGGGACGCGCGGTCGACGGCCACCAACGACGCGCAAGATGCGATCGAAGCAGAGACCTTGCGTGTCGTTGCGTTTCTCGACATGGCGTCCAACGATGCACTCGACAGCATTTGCCACACGATCGCGACGCGCATGGACTGCGCGTACGGGTTTGTCGTGTTGATTTATAAGGGCGACTTTGTGCTCAAAGGCGCCGCGTCCGGCGACCGCGCGGACGCCGACGCGCCGACACAGATCCCGCGGGACTGTATTCTTTCGAGCCACAGCTGCCAAGTGCCGCTGATGCTACCGGACGCCGAGATGGACCCGCGCTTTGCCCACTCGCCGCGCGTTCTGGGCGACGAGCGCATCCGCTTTTATTATGGCCTTCCGCTCGTGTCGCCCTCGGGCGTCCTCCTCGGGACGGTGGCCGTCGCCGACACGCACGCCCGCGTGCGTATTTCCTCCAAGCAGCACCAAGCCATGATCTGGTTTGCCGAGTCGACCGCCGCGCTCATCGTCCACCGCGTCCAGACCATGTAACACGCGCCTCATTTGTCACGCGCTCAACACGACGTCTCTATGTATATAACTGTTTGTTCCAGTGTCGAGTCCTTACGCTGGAGGTGTCGTCGACAAGTTAACGACGAGGGTGGCCATGAAAAATGGCGTTCACCCTTCGAACCCTAACCCCACCGACCCCGAACCCTAGAGGCGGTCGGGAATCTGTTGGTTGCTCTCTGAGCCAGTCACGTCGTCTGCAGTAGACAACATTCAACACGGTACACATAGTCGACCACGTCTACCATGGGGTGCACGATGGTACCGCGGAAGCACGCGTATTTCGTGTCACGCTGACCGACGTCGGTGGTTGTCGCAGACGAAAGGACGTATGCTACAACATACGACTAGACTACGGTGGTTACTAGAAACTATGGGTCTGACTCGGCGCTGCTTTTCGAGAGCGCGGTCGACGTGCGGTGTCGGTACTCGACGAGGTCGACGACGGCTTGTGCAAACTTGTGCATGGCTTGAATGTGTTGGGCGTGGAAGCGCAGGCGCGGCGCCGTATCGGCGATCGTGACGGTCCCGAGCAAAATGCCTTCGAGCGTCACAATGGGCATCCCGACAAAGAACCGAATGCTCTCTTTGCCGAGGACGCGGGGCGATTCTTTGAAGCGCACGTCCACGGACGCGTCGGGCACGATCGTCGGCTCGTCGAGCGACTGCAGCGTCGCCAGGTTGAGCTCGCAGCGCGACGGAATCGTGGTCGGAATGTACCCGGTGCCGGCGACGCCTTTGAGCATGAACGCCTCCTTGTAGATGAGGCACACGGCGGCGTGCGCGACCTCGAGCTCGTCGAGCGCTTGGGCACAGAGCGCATCGTGGTACGGTGTTGAACCCATGTCCAAACACGCGCTTTCCCGAAGCGCGTCGATCGCGCTGCTTTGGATGCTCGTGCGCGCGTCGCTCTCGAGCACGATCGACGACGGCTGGTGCGACGACGCCAGAAACGACGACGTCGGCGACGACAACGGCGACAACTCGTCGTTTGAGATGTACGTGTTCGTGTCCCAAGGGTACTCGTCCACGGGTTTTCGCCGGGATGGGTGGTTGCAGCTGCCGCAGACGAGCAGGTCGAACGTCGAGAGGCTGCCGCGCCGTGTCGTGACCGCCTGCGGCGACACGCACGCGCGGCAAAAGAGCTGGCTACAGACGCCACACGGGTGCAGCGGCCCCCGCGCCTGTGCGCATTGTGTGCACGGCGTGTCTCTCGAAGGCTCAAAGCGCGACGCATTGGGTGCTTGCACGATCGAGACGCCCCAGCTGCTCTCGCTCCAGTTGCCATCGTCGTCGTCCAGCGTCTCCTGGGCGTACGCGGGCGCGACCGTGCTTGCGACGTCGTGCTGGACGGCGTCGACGCAGGCGCAGCAGATCGGGACGCGAAACTCGAGTCCATTTGGACTCTCGACGTCCTCCATGGCCGTGCACTCGTGGCATGTCGGAGCGAGACACACGCTGCAGATAAGCGGCCGCCGGAAGAAATGAAAGACCTTGGTGCAGACACGGCACGCAGCGTCGAGCGTCAACGGCACATCCGGTCGGCGCTCGACGTGCAGCTGGCGGGAGCCAAGCCGCTTCCGCAGCAGCGTCTGCTGGACCACGAGAATGTTTTCGCCGATGCTCTCGAGCCGCGACCGGACGTCGGCCGACGACGCGAGCTGCGGCGGGTACACGCAATGCTCGGCGTAGAACGAAAGGCGCACCGACTTGGGCGACGTCGCTTCCAAATGCAAGCCAAAGAGAACGTGTGTGTACCGCGGGAGGATCGTGGTCGCGTTGAGCTTTGTTGGGTGGCTTCCGCTGTCGATGGATTTGCAAATCCGGCCAAACGAAGTAGCCGAGAGCGGCTCCATGTGGTCGAGGAAGAAGAGCTCCTTGAGGTTGCGCCCGAGGCCGCGCTCGCGAAACCACGCCTTGCGCACGCTGCAATTGAGGTCGTTGTCCGTGTAGACGAGCCGCGCGAGCTCGAGCCGCTGCAAATCGTCGCCAAAGATGCGGTACAAGAGCATGTCGCCGTTGTTGCCAGCAATAAGGTCTTGCACTTCGCTGAGCTTGGCCGCGATCTCCAAGCTCGACGTCACCGTGTACAGCTGCGTGCGCTGGTTGTACGTTGCTACGAGCCGCGACGGTTCGTGCACCGCGAGCACCGACTCGTCCCGGTCGGTCGTGTTGCGCCGCGCTTCAAACGACGCGCGCGACGAGCACTCGCGCTGGAGACGACGCAGTGCGTCCTGGCCACGCTCGACTAACTGCATGCGCGACGATGTCTCGACGTTGTCGAGGAGCGCCCATGGCCACGTGCTCCGGTTCGCGGCGCCGCGGTCGTCGTTACTGCTCGTGAGGTTGCTCAGTGGTCGCCGGGTGGCCGTGCGCACCGTCACGCGGCGTGTGGCGGCTGTCGGCGCCGGCTCGCACCGGCGAAGCGGGTGCGCCATCGAGTTGACGGCCTCGTCGTGCGCTGGCGTTGTTGCGCCTGTCTTGCGCGACTTGCCTGTCTTCCAGAGGCTACGCGCCCATCCCAGAAGGTGTTTGTCCTCGCTGCGCTGGCTCATGGGTAGTACAACACTGGGCAAGCCGCTGAAGAAGGTGGTGTCGTCGGCGCAGTCACGTTGGTGTCGTCGGCGCAGTCACGTTGGTCAACGCTCAATGTACAGTGTACCTGGCGCCCTCAGTCGCGAAATGGTTGCGTGCTTTTTTGTATCCTAAAATGCACCCATGCCGAATTTCAGAGTCGAAAACCGGTTTCTATGCACCGAAAAGCCGAATTGTGCATTGAAATTCGGATATCAGGCCTGAATGGACAAACGTCAATGTCGGACAGGCGCCATCAAGTACTGTTCAATGCGCGGGGCTGTGAAGGCGCTAACGTTGGTACCGTGGGCGACGGCGCCTTGTGGCACCAAACGGTTGGTGCGTGGCGTCTAGCCTGCACTGTACTTGCTATCAACGCATCAGTGCCGCTGTCGCTTCTGTGCGGCGTGTGGTAAAAGGCTTGTGTAACAAGCGAGCGCATCCGACGCGTGCGGAGGCCCGAAGCGTTCCTACGAGTTCGATGATTCCAAGGACGTACAATGCACGACCGCCACTCGCACCTTGCCACGCGTCCGTGTGCGCCACATCTGCCGACCGCTTTGGAGAGGCAAGGGTTGTGCATCTGGGTAGTATAGATAAGCTTGCAGCTCTAGACAGGCATTTGTTGAGGGCAATTGCACAGCAACCGTCTTCTTGGGACGCACGTAAGTCAAGTCAAAGTATGTTTACACAAGGAATCCAACTTCCCTTGGTTTCACGCATTTCAAGTCCGTGTCAGGAAAGTGCAGCCAGCAATAATACCGGTACAAATGTAGTACGACAACACTATGCATATAGTACTCGACACGGAGAGACCACTTGTGTACCTGGTATCCGTGCAAGGCTCTTGTTTTAACCCACCTCGCTTTGCAAAGCCAAACGGACAGTCGAGTGCCAGCCTCGTCATCGTCCAACCCAGGTGCAGACGAGGGGAGTTGCCACATGATTTACGATGTGTGGGCCACATTTTGTGCACTCATTCTCATTCACAGAAAATAAGCTCAAGTATATGGTTAGAGTGTATGGGGCTCAGTGAGGCACGGACGATGGGGCGTTGGGGTTATTCCTTGGCGTCGGCGGTGGTCGAAAGCGACGTCAACATGGGCGCGTGCGGGTTGCGTATCCACGGTGGACGCACGACAAAGTAGATGCTGTTGTCGCCGGGCTTGACGTTCCAGTCCTCCACGACCTACACCCGTAGTTGCATACTCCCCAGTGCTTTGGTTCGTTAGTGTACCTTGTGCAGCTGGAACTTGGCCATGAGGCGGTGGCTATTCGCAAAGACATTCATGTACGCAGTCAGCGCATGCTCGAGGCCTCCGACTGTGTCCAGATCAAACTGGATCTACGCCATTGTGTCCATAGCATGCTCCTAACGCTTGTGGACCGCACAACGTGTCGTACCGCAATGTTGCCGTCGTCGGTGGGCGCCACGACCACCTTGCAGTCCTCCCAGTCGTTGGCGATCACTTCGTGGAGCTCTTTAATGAGGTCGGGGAGCAGCTTCTTGGTCGGCGCGTCGCCAATCGGCTTGGCCGCACCGCTCGGCACAAAGTCGTGGTAGAGAATTTTCTTCTTCTCAATCCATCGCTCGCGCACAGCGATGTCATGCGCGTCGTCGTAGTAGACGTCCATATGTGGGTAGACAAAACTCTTGTCTTCAAAGCCGTCTTCGTACTTGAGTTTCTTGGCGTTGCTGCTGCACACAAAGTCCTTGCCGCCAATCTGATATCGCTTTGCCTCCGACTCGAGACGCTCCTAGCCAGTATCATGATGCGAAAATTTATATTTGTTGGCGCCGTACCGCGCGGTGGAGCTCGTCGCTGAGGTTGAAGCGCGACGGCGTGTACTCAAACTGGTTGAAGAGGCCGTTTTTCGTCACGATCTTGGGCGGCGCCTTGAGCACAACGGCCGTATGGCGGTTCTCGTCCATTGCCTCTTGCCGCGCCATGTTGACGCTGTTGGGACCGAGCCGGGAGGGCATTTTGAGCAGCGAGTGGTAGTTGCCGGTCGAGAAGGCGCTCTTGATGTGCTCGGCCTCAGCATTTGCGTACTCGGGCAATATCGACGAGAAGTTGGGGAGCATGTAGTGGGGTACCCCGCCCTCCTCGTCGCTTGCTTGGTTCATTGCACAAAACCTGTGTCAACCGGTTAGGCAGCGATGACGCATCTAAAAATAGTAGCCAATCCACGACGCGTGTCAACCGTGAGGTGGTAAATTGCGTGTGTTGCGTGTAAAATAAAAATCACATGAGAAAGCGCGCGATCAGATCTGGTTTGGCGCGAGCATCTGGCGCGCAAGGCAGAACCGTCATCGTGCACAACCTATGGATGCATTTGGTTTGCACATCAGGATGCCACGCGAGGACGATGTGCGTGGTGGTAGCTGGTCGTAGAGTCATCTGGTCGACCGTGCAATGGCGCTAAAAGCTGCACTGATGCCCCAGAAAATAGTTGTTGGAGCTTTTCATGACAAATGCGGTAGTATCTGGAGGTGCAGTCAACTTGGTAGCTAGTACAGCGTGCGCGGTATCCGCATCGTACATGGCGTGCAAGCAGAGAGTGCGTTCGCTCACCACGAACGCACTTGCACAAGGCTTGTCAGGTCGCTGAAGAAGGTGCACGCGTGCTTTTAGCAATCAAGGCAACGATAGAAACCGCGCAGTACTGGTAGTTCGTACCCAAGCACCACGCTCCTCGACAGTGGCGTCGAGAAAAAGAAAAGCTGATTGTTCCAATCCATCCGAAATGGTTGATAGCGCGCATTTCTTGCGCGGTGCTCGCTTCCGAGTAGTAGCTAGGTCTATAAACAGAGCTGTTCATACCCTTGGTAGTGGTGCCTCACGTGCC
>NW_008246068.1:691066-701202 GCF_000281045.1 Saprolegnia diclina VS20
GTACCCGCACATACTTCGGCGTCAGCTCTCGGCGTCAATCGCTGATCTTGGGCGACGACCCTGACCTCTTCTGCTCCTACCGGGATCCGGTCCAGGTGTGGTGGATTTGGCGCGGCCCGACTTCAAGTTGCGTGATAATAGACTGGACCTCTTAAAATGCATACTTGTGAAACATCAAATGCCAGAGGAGATACCAACTTCGTCGACCGAGCACGATGGGCAGCGAGCAGTCGACGCCCGCGTCGCCGGTCCCGGAAGAGGGCGATGGCTCGAGCTCTGGCTTCCGCGTGCTTGGCATCCAGGAGAACTCGCCCTCGTCAACGGTCGGCTTTGTCTCGTTCTTTGACTTTATCGTGGCGGCGAATGGCATTCGATTGGTATGCATCAAGAGGTCATGGCGACGGCGCGCTCACGCCCACCTGTGTAGGACACGAAGGACGCGACGTTCATGGAGATCATTGCACAGAGCGAAGACGTGCCCATGAAGCTCTCGATATACAACATCAAGTCGCAGACGACCCGCGGTACATGACGTTGCCGTCCTCGCCTGTCCTGGATGCAAATGACTAGAGCTCGAGATGACACCGACGCGCCAATGGCCTGGGAAGGGCATGCTGGGCGTCACGATCCGCTTTGACTCGTTTGAAGGCGCCGAAGACAACCTGCTCCACGTGCTTGTACGCGCAAGATCCACGAAGCGTGTGCACTCAACCGCGACGTCTGTAGGAGGTGGCCGACAAGTCGCCGGCGCAGCTTGCGACGCTCGAGCCCGAGGCAGACTTCCTCCTTGGCACGCACGAGCGCGTTTTTCGAGGTAATGACGACGCTGTCTTGCTGTCGATGACGACATGTCGACTAGATCCCGAAGACCTCTACGATGAGATTTTGGACAGCCTCGACAAGCCTTTGCAGTGCTACGTCTACAGGTACGACGCACTCACTGCACGACTGCGGTAGACTCATGGTTGTCTCGTCGTAGCGCCAGAACAGACCAGGTCCGGCTGGTCACGATCGTGCCCAACGACCGCTGGGGCGGCGAAGGCTTTGGTTTCCTCGGCGCCGAGGTCGGCCACGGGTATCTTCACCGTCTACCCGCGAGTGTGCGCCATTCGAACGGCGAGTCGGTCGGCTTTGTCAACATTGCGGCGCACACCCAAGCTGCGACCGATGTCTACGGTACCATTCCTCCCGTCTCCTGCGTCCGTCACTGTAGTGCATAGCGCGCGAGCTGCCGGCCGAGCCCGTCGCGCCGGTTGAAGACACGGTCCGAGCTTCATTCTCGTTGCAATCACGCTGCATACAACGCATAGGTCGAGGCGGCCGAGACGCCTATCGAAGCACCCGCCGTGGTTGCCCCCGTGGTGGTGGCGTCGACACCTGCACTGGCCGAAGTCCTCTCGGTGAGTGCGCCATCGTCGACGTCGTCGTTGCCGTCGCCGCGGCGGGACGTCGTGGCCATCGCGCCAGCGCCCAAGTCCAACCCAGTGACAACGTCGCCGTTTCCGCCCATGGGCTTCCCGGGGTTCCCCATGTCGACGGTCGAGACGTACATCAACCCCATGTCCCGCGACTAAGTACTGTTGACGACGTGTGTATTGCGCAAGTCTACTCGGCGGCTTCGAGCTGCTTGAGCATGTCGAGAATCGACTCGGCTGTCTTTTTGCTCTGGGGCACACCCGTCCCCGTGTAGTACATGTCGGCGAGGTTCTTCCACGCCGACATCGAGTGGCGGTCGGCCGCCGCTTGGTAGTACTGAAAGGCCTTGGTGTACTCGCGGCGTTCGTACTTGAGCGCGCCGAGGCAGCAGAGCGCGTCGGCGTGTTCGAGTTTTGCCGCTTGCGTGTAATATTCGATCGCTTGCCGCATGTCGGGCGCCGTCAGCGGAGGCAGACCGTAGTGGTAGGCGTCGGCCATGCAGTAGATGGCGTCGGCGTCGTCGCATGCGACAGCGGCCTCGAGGTAGCGCCAAAACACCTCAGCGTCGGGCGCGATACCCATGGTCTCGTCCCCGCTGCGGTAGAGCTGGGCGAGGTAGTAGCGGGCGCCGCCATGACCTTTGTCAGCGGCCGCTTCGAGCATGAGGAGGCTGCTGGTCGCGTTCGCCGGGACGACATCGTGGCCGACGTGTAGCACATGACCCATGAAGAAGAGCGCACTGGGGTCGCCGACCTCGGCCGCCTTCATAAAGTAGCTCATC
Organism: Saprolegnia diclina VS20; assembly: GCF_000281045.1. Classification (NCBI taxonomy): domain Eukaryota; phylum Oomycota; class Saprolegniomycetes; order Saprolegniales; family Saprolegniaceae; genus Saprolegnia; species Saprolegnia diclina. The sequence continues at coordinate 693,264 of NW_008246068.1, forward strand.
GCGCGCTCAGCGTCCGTGGGGATCGGAGGCACTGAGTTGGCGCTGCCGTTGTAGTAGAGCAGCCCAAGGTTGTAGAGCGCATCCGGGTGCGGGTTCTGGCAGTTGGCGAGGAGCGAGTACCACGCGGCGCCGGCGTGCGCGAGCGGCGGGTCGTGCTCCATGCAGAGGTTCCCGAGGCGGACGTAGGCGTCGCGGTGCCTGCAATGACTCTGTATGAGGACGTGTCCTTGGAGAGGGTGACGTACCCGGCATCGGCCGCGCGGCGGAGCCACTCGACACCCTTGGCGTTGTCTTGGCGCATGAGCTCCATCGGGTCGGACGGGGCCACAAAGGCCTCGTCGAGCGGCGGTAGTTTCTTGCGCCCGTTCAAGAGCGGCTCGACGATGCTGCCAAAGACGTCGTCCAAGGCGTCAGTCGTCGTATGCTGGACGAGACTCGCGGCCTGTGTCTTCTTCTTTTGCTCTTCGCGGTACGCCTTGTACATCTTGCGCGCCTGCTTCCGAATGGTCCTGATGTCCTGCGGGTCGGTGGTTGCATTTGCCTTTTGGCGCATGTCCTCGGCATCGAGGAGCCACTCGTCTTCGGCCGACGTCGCGTCATTGGCCTCGTCGTCTTCGAGGTACATGAGCCCTAGCTCATATTGCGCGACAGCGTCCTCCTTGTAGGCGCGCACATGCAGCGCCTGGACCTCGTCCCAAAAGGCCTACGTAGCAAGACGCATGAGGACTGGCGATTGTCGCGTAGGATTACATTGTCAGTTGGCACCGACGCACCATGCAGCGATCGCACATGCAGAGAAAAAGGCTGCGCATGGCGCAACGGGTGCGTGACAGAGACCACCGAGCGCTGCTGCGTTCGCACGCGGGATGCCTGCCGAGCGGCGTGGCGGGCCAGTACTGCTACGCGCCGCAGCATCTTGAGTTTGTCCAACGAAGCCTGAGGATGCGGAAGCGCTTCGCGATGCCATTGGCCCAAAAAGCAAGTGTTTTCGACCAATCCAACACAGCCATACGAACGAACCCGATTCGTGCAAATTACGTTGAATTGCAGCCAATCAAGCGCATCGAAGACGTGTTGGAACTTCAGCGAAGATCGAAGACAACGCTGTGCAACCAGCTGCTCGGTCTTGTCTCTACCAGGTGCCACATTTCCGAGATTCTTCAACGGAGATCTGGTTTATGGGTCCACCCCCCAGGAGCTCCCCCGGGGTCCTACTGTTATGTGACGCGGCTGTCTGGAATGTTAGGCGTCGACGCCACCGTGAGGCTAGTCGCACGCAGCTACACGTGCATGCACGCAATGCGTTTCTCGTCCGCCTCGTCCAGTCCCATGACGAGTCTCATGGATTGATGGCGACTGCGCATCCTCTACTAGTATACATAGTCGACTAAGCTTCGCAGTCCAAGCGTGTGCGCCAAGTCAGCAAGCTTGGACAGCATGGGGTCCTCTTTCTTGTCACACAACAGAGATCGATCGAGGAGCAACACCAGCCGCACCTACACCAGCCGCGCTGTAATAGTCCTTGGGTCCTCGCCATGCAAGTGTGATCATAGATTTATCTCGCATAAGTCGTACCCGTAGCGCCTTCGCGCCATCGATCCTCTCTTCTGGTTCTCGAAGACGGACGAGCAATGAGCAAGAACGAGCATTCGCGTGCTGCGAGTTCGGATTCTGCGTGTCCTCATACGTACAGTACATGAGATGTGGGTGCAGTCCACGTTCCATGTCGTGGCGACTCTAGAGCATTTGAGCAGTGCTTGTACGTACGTGCGTGCACGAGACGATGCGTCGAACGCTGCGACAGCGAGCCCGCGTAATGTTGCGTGCAACTAGCCGACCCAGGCGCTGTGTTATAACGCACCTTTACACTCGGTAGAAAGGGCAATCTGGCGCGGTGGTCCACCACCTGCTCGTTCCCGGCGGATACACGGGCGCGACTCACGCGCCGAGTCAGACGACACGAGCGTGGTTTGTAGGCAGCATCATTGGTGAAAAGACAGGTTCTCGATCAACAACCTCGTCACCATGGCCGCTGCCCGCCCCCGGATCATCCTCTTTGATGGCGAGATCCCGCAAGAGTCGACGCCGCAAGCCAACTTTATTGAGATGCAGCAGCATCAGAAGGCCAACACGCACGGTCTGCTCTACGACGCGAACCGGGACCACCGAGCCATGTCGGTGCCGCGGCCGCCGCCCAACACGCACTTTGCGCAGCCTGCGCACCGGACGCCGACACCAGCGCGCAAGCCGCCGACGTACAACCCGAGCGACTATGGCTTTGCGGCCAAGATGCGCAGTCCGACAGCCATGTTCATCGGTGCGGTCGTCGGCGCAATCGTCGGCGGCGTCCTCGCCAACTACAAGGCGCTCAACGGCGACAACATTTCACCAGTCGCCGCGCAGTGGGTCTCGCTCGTCGGGTCGCTCTTCTACCGCGCCATGACGTGCATCGTCATTCCGCTCGTGCTCTCGTCCATGGCGCTCAGTGTCTCCGAGATGCTGCGTATCGGGAAGGGCACGGCGATCTCGTGGCGCGTCGCATTGTACTTTTTCCTGACCAAGGTGCTCGCGGCGACGACCGGGCTCTTGATTGCGCTGGCATTTGCGTCTCAGTTTCAGAACATTGACGAATCGCACCGGCAGCGCGACATTACGTCGGACGCCAAGATGTGGCTGCGCTGCGGCAGCCTTCCGTCCGACGACAAGTTTATGACGCTCTCAACCAACGGCACCATCACATGCGAGAGCCGGGACCCTTTGGACGCCCGCGCGATGGCCAACTCGTCCTTTGTCATGCGCGATACCAACAACGTCTTTGTGAAGAACGCCGACATTGGCGCGATGCCCAAGCGGACGTTTGCCCAGGCAGTGATTGACATCTCCAACGACATTGTGCCCGACAATGTCGTCAAGGCCATGGTGTCGACCAACGTCCTCTCGGTGGCGATGTTTGGGCTCCTCTTTGGCGCCGCCGTGTGCAAGAATTACCGTCAAAACTCGACCGGTACGCATTACGTCATGGACATTCTGCGCCAAGTCAACCACGTGTGCACGGTGCTTGTGCACTGGCTGCTCGTGCTCGCCCCGATCGGCGTCGCGTCCTTGGTGGCGGGCGTCGCGGCCGCCAAGCAGCCCATCGTTGGCGACGGACGCGCATTCTTTGCGCAAACGTACGCGTTCATGCTGACGCTGGGCATTGCGATCGTCGTGTACACGTGCATGCTGTTGCCGCTCTTTTTAGCGCTCTTGGCGCGCATCAACCCGTACCCGTACCTGCTCAAGATGTTTCCCGCGCAGCTGTTTGCATTTTGCACGGCCTCGAGCGCCGCGACGCTGCCCGTGTGCATGCGCTGCGTCGAGGGCACGAAAGAAGTGAGCCAGTCGCTCTCGCGCTTTGTCATTACGCTCGGCGCGCCGCTCAACAAGGACGGCGCCGCGATTTACCTCTCGGTCGGCATTGTGTTTTTGGCCAATAGCGCCGGCGCCACGCTCTCGGGCCTCGACCTCTTCTTGACCATTGTGCTGAGTCTTGTCGGCTCGATGGCTGTCGCGCCCGTGCCCGGTGGCTGCCCCGCCGTGCTCTACTGCATTTGGACGTCGCTCACATCGGTGAACTCCAACCAAGTGCCCGGCGCGCTTCAGACGCTCCTCCTCCTCGATTGGTTTGTCGATCGGTTCACGGCCGCGGTCAACGTCACGGGCGACACGGTCGTCGCCCGCGTCATCGCCAAGCAGATTGACGAGCAAGGCGTCGACGAGCAGACTGCCGACTACTAATGTATGTGAATCCAACACCTTGATTATATGAGTCCGATGGTGGTCGTCATGGTATGACGCGTGACATGGATACAGGAGACAAAGTGTTCTCAATGCGCGCCCTCGCTTTCGGCCTTGCATTTCGCAGTGGTTGTGTCGGGAGCAGGTCGAGGGCAGTACCCCTACCCCTGCCCTACCCCTTTACTGAGCCTCGGTATATGGACCTGGATACGCACCGTTCAAGCAACGACACACGCTCGTCCTCACATACGAGAGCGCCGTGTCCTGTCTTACTCGACTTGTGCGCTCCATGCCGCGCGCACTGCTATTATGGGTGCATTTACGGCGTGAAAAGTTAGGTCCCTGCCAAGCCCTGCCCATGCTTGCGAGTTCAAACCCTTTCGACCGCAATACTGTAGTACGGGCGGGGTACGTGCTCTACCGCAGCTCTAGATCGCTAGTGTCGTGTCGCTCGTTTAGCTTAGACTCGTAGTGGCGATGGCGTTGATTCCACGACCAAGCCGAACTCGAAGTTCGAAGTACACGAATATGCGATCTCTGCCTTCGAGGCTTTTCATCATTTTCGACCACGCGGCCAAGGAAGAGACAGACAGCATGGCGTTCAACCTCTTTGCCCCGGCCGAGACGATCAACTACGACTTCGTCGCGGGCATGTACGGCCTCTTCACGCTCCTCGCGATCGTGCTCTATGTGCTGCAGCACTACACGGACGCGGTCGAAGGCTTCTACATCGTCATGGCCCCGTTCGCGCCGTGCCTGCTCTGGAGCCTCGTTGTGCGCCGCAACTGGCTGCGCCTCGAGAAGGCCAAGACCGACTAACCGTCCACGCTTTTGTAATCGATGCTTGCTATATACTATCCAAAGTGGCGCGACGCGAAGCGTGGCATGTGCTGTCGCTTCGCGCGCTTCTCCCGCACGAGCGACAGCGCCTGTCGCCGCCGGTACGCGCTCTGGAGGCGCACGACGCTGCGGTAACCCGGGCTGCTCTCGGCCTTGATGATGTTGCGCGAGTTGGGCCGCGAAAACGTGAGCTTGCAGCGCTGGAAGCTGTAGTAGTAGCGCGCCTTGGTTGCGGGATCGACGCACTCGACCCACGCGTTGTCCTTGTCCCGCGCGAGCTCGAGTGCGACGCGACGGACCTCAACGTCTGCACGCAGCTTGGCGTCTGAGAGAAGGACCTCGAGCATCTGTAGCTCCATGAAGCGGGGCACGACAGCCCTTGCGCCGTCAAAGTCCCTACACATCACACGCTCCCAATGCCGGTCAACGATCTATGCAAACACGTACGGCGGCTCATCAAGCACGCACGCTTGGGTGTCGCGGTTGTAGTAGTACGGGACGCCGCCGTCCTCCGTGTGCGCCATGAACCACACGTTTTCCTTTGGCGTCCGGGTCGGGGGCTCGAGGACCTTGGCCAAGTACGGCGCCGCGACCGCCGTCGGCAAGAGATGCGCTTGCATGTGCACGTGGTTGAGGGCGCAGGAGACCCAGTCTCGGAGTCGGAGGTACGCGGGCATGCGCTGCCACGACGGATCGGTCGGCGGCACTTGGTACGTCGACGGCAGCGACAACAGAAGGTCGTCAAGGTGATGGCGCGAGAGGTCGTACGGCTTGGTGAAGAGGCCCATGGGTTCATTGCACGCGACCCACTCCCACCCGCAGAGGTGTGCGTCAATGTTCTTGACGATCCACGCGGCCCAGACGCCCGACCAAAGCACAGCGGCTGTGGCCTTCGGCGACGGCACGTTGAAGAGCCAGAGGACGCAGCGCACGGTGGTGAGGACGGCTTCGGACGGCGGAAAGTCCCACCCGAGCGGATCTAAGAAGTCCGACTTGCCCATTTCTTGAAGCGCAATGACGCTCTCGTCGTACGCCGAGACTAGAAGCAGTGCTCGGCACGCATCGAGCATCGAGGAGGGTACCAATCGCAAGCACTTCCATCTTGGTGAACGCTGGCGACAGGTACGGGCGCTTGGCAATGTACTCCTATACCGCGAGATCGTTCAGAGCCACGCAAGGGTGTCGTACCTTGTCGAGCTGCATGGCGAGCTGCGCTTTCGGGACGCCTTTGGCTTGCAGCTCCTTCTTGAGCTTCTCGAGGTAGCTTGCCAAAGCGTCGTCCTCGGGCATGCCAAAACTATCTACTAGCCAAACAAGGATAAAGATAGATCCACGGAATACCATCCACTGCGTCGCCGCCTTTGATGACCTCTGCGCTCTCACACATCGGGCCCTCTCGACTTTTCAGACTGGTACACCCCCGACCAAGGCGTCGCGCATCGCGGAGAGTGTCGTCAACTGGTGAACCACCGCCGAGCGGCGCTATATAATCCAGCATAACTTCATGTTTGCGTGCGATCGAATTCTGAACCAAAGCGTTCGTACCAGCTCTCCTCGCAACGCTTGCGTCGACGCCGAACGAACAGCGACCAACTTATGACGGTTCAACAGAGCTCGAGGGACGCCGCGTTTGTCGCATCCGGTACAGTGGGCGCGACTTGACTCGGAACCGGTACGGCGTCGTAACCGTCCCGACACTCTCACAAGTCGTTCAACAGCAGGTTCACCTCGTGCCATCGGCGCCGATGCAGATTCAAGTTCGCCCGTCCGTGGCCACGGGTCCTGGCATCTCTTGCACATTTTCGCCTCAGCGATTTCACTGCCTTGGCCGCCGCCTCGTCGAGCTCGGTGGCATGCTCTCTGTCGTTGTTTCAATTGGCATCAGCACCTGCGCCCTCGCTATCTTTGCCTCGTATCTCGAGACCGACTTTTTCGTGCCCAACTTTAGCTCAGCAACACCGATCCTCGTCGCCATCCTCAACCACCACCTCGCTCTCTCCAGGTCCGGCGCTATCGACGTCCTTGCACCTCAATCCGCTTTTGTACCGTCACTTCAAGGCGCGAGTCCGGCGTATCCGCGCCTCATCATGTACCAGGAGCTCACCCGTCTTCTTGATGGGGTGCGGGGTCTGCGACGCCTTGGCGCAACGCAGGTCGTCAAGATGGTCTCGCCCTACTGCTGGGCCGACCTCAACAAGACGTACGAGCTCGCATACACGACCAAGCGCCAAGCGCGATGTGCTCTGTATGAAGCCACGAACGGCGCTGTACACCTCGAGACGGTGCTCCGCAACATTGATTTCAGCGGCTTTCTGGACGCGACCCAAGGACTCTTTCTGTCGACTATAGCGCATCCGATTGCGCAAAGTGGGTCGGCTGGCGCAGCGTGGCTCTCGACTCTAGAGACGCACGTGTGGACGCCCGAGGCAGACGAAGTGGCACTCTGGGCGTCGTACGGGCTTGAGCGCTATACGCTGCAGTACGGCACCGGTATCAGCATCGGCGTGTCCGAGTCGATCTGGGTCGAGACAGCACTCGGACAGATATTGTCGTTGCCGCTCAAGACAATATCGACGACCAATCGGTGGACGTTTCGAACGACCAAGGTCCTCTACAATCTCTTGTACAACGACTTGTACGCCATTGGGTCCAACCAGAGTCTCGTTCGGGGTACGACCAACTACTTTGGCGACGTGGACGCGAGTCAGATTGAGGCGTTCGCTATGCAACCTCCGCTCAAACCAGTACAACAGGCCATCCACAACAACCTCGGACCGTTCGGCAGCATTGACGTCAAGTGGGTACCGCCACCACCGCGCCTCCTCACCGCTGTGCAAGCGTTTGAAGCGACCCTCGTCGCAGCACTTGTGACGTCGACCACAATGCCATCGGTCGACATGTCCCGCGAGACGCTGCTCGTGACGCCACGCCGCTGGCTAAATCGTGAGCTCGGCTTTGTCTCGGGCAATCCCATGTGCACTCTGGGACGACCGCAGAGCTTTGTGCAGCAAACATTTCGATTCGACGACGTCTGCGGCAGCCAGGCACCGTTGACCCTCGAGTGGCACAGCTTCAACGCTGTCTTTGCACTTTGGCTTCTCGGTGGCTCGGTGTCGACGACTGACGTCTGTGCGTCATGTCCCACCGACTCGATGGCCTGCCAACGACTAGTGACCAAAGCCAAAACGCTCTATGACGCATTGTCTCTACCACTGCTGGACCCGGCGTTGCTATCAGATCTTATATCGCTGGACATTGGGTTCCTCCAGATCTTTTACACCAACCAGACAGCCATCGCTGTCGACCAGCAGCGGCTCCTCGC
>NW_008246068.1:701318-731826 GCF_000281045.1 Saprolegnia diclina VS20
GTGACTTCGTACACGCTCCTCTCTGGCTTGTACGCTCCGGTGGTCGCTGACCCGATCGTACCACCGGCGGCACTTGGCCCGTACCTATGGTACCTTGCGACCATCACGACAGGCACGCTTACCATTCTCTCCGGGCTTGTCTTTGGACTGCGCAGTGTGAGCGGCAGCGCTGACTACGACTGGTTTCACTTTAGTCCTTTAGTCGCATCGGTGTGGGTGAGTCGAAATCTACTAATATGTCGCAGTGTTGCGGCCATTCTGTGCTTGGCCACGGTGCCACTCGACACAATGTCTTTGCATGGAATCACACGTCTCGTGCTAGCGCCGCGGTCGATTTGGATATCGATCGTGTTGGCACTGGACAGCCTCTGGCTCGCCCACGTGGCCCACGGCGTGCTGCTTCCACTGAGTGCCGCCAGGTCTGCGCTGCCAATTCCGTTGCTTGGCTGTCTCGCGATCGGCTTAATCGACCAGTTGGCGCCTGTCGCCTTGACGACTCAGCTCGGCCGAGAGTGTTATGCTGTCAACATGGACCAAATGACGTATTGTGTCAATGGCAGCATCAGCGTCGGCAGTTTGGAACGAAGTGTGGTTCTCGGAGCGGTCGTTGGAGCGGCCATTACCGCGTCATTTCTCTGGTCGCTTTGGTTCCCGGATATTCGTGCGTCGCCTCGCCCAAGTGCTCTAATACCCCCGATGGCACCGCTGCACGTCGCTACGACGGGCCACCGACTGAGCTTGGTCACGGCGGTCATGTGCGGTCTCGTGCCGCTGACCTGGCGAAACCGCGTTCACGTGTTTGATCTCAAGCTGTGGCTTCTTATTCAGTCAAATGACGAAGCGCTGGATGCTACTAGTACGTTACGAGACCTCGCCATAGTGCTGTCATTCAGCGAACCGTCGATCCTATCGCTACCTTCGAGGGTCTCTCATTCCGTCTTGGGCCGCAAGTCTGTTCAGCGATTCCTCCGGTGCACAGGTTTAGGCTACATTGGCATCACTCTCTGGAGTAACGCTGCCTACCTGAGCGTCCTGGAGACAGCGCTGGCCAACGACTATGGCTGGGCCGGCTTCAACGCTACTGGCATGCACGCCTTCCTTGCCAATACGTTCAACCGCCAGCTCCTCACGTCCACTGACGCTTCGATTGCACTGCACGACCCAGCGTTCGGGGACCCACTGCAGTCATACAACTCGTCCGCCACCACCGTCGCGTGGTATCCCACGGTGGCGCGCCGGTACCTCTTCAATGCGTCGGCGCCGTTGCAAGAGCTAGTGGCTGGTCTCCGGGCCATGCATCCGTGTCAAATGCCGTGGATGTTTACGCAGTACTGCTGGCTCGACCTAGATCGGACGTGGGAGATGGCCAGCACGAGCCAGCGACAGGCTCGGTGCGCAGCTCTCAGCCAGCTCAATGGCGCCCGGTACCTCGAGACGAGTCTGCGCAATCTACAAGACTGGACGGTGTGGCGATCGTGCTGGGGCACCTCGTTCGATATTGGTATGGGCAACGACTTGGCCGCGTCTGTCGAGGGTCGTCAGTGGCTGCAGCATGTCCAGTCAAATACTCTGTCCGTACCAGAAGAAGTCGAGTACTGGGCGAGCCATGACATCTCGGTATTCTTGTTGCAGTGGCAAAACTTCAAAGACACGGGTCTCAGTGATTCGATGGTCATCTCGACGCCGTTCGGTCTCTCGTACAGTCTGCCGATCAGTGAGCGCCGAGGCATCGTGCACCTCGACTACCAGACGTCGCATCGTATGTACTGGGGACTCGCGAGCGACCTCTGGGCCGTGAGCAATAATGCGACCAGCGTCGGTGGCTTGTCGCTCTTGCGCAACAGTCCCCACTTTGCCTTTGCGAATGCGACACGCGCGAGTTTGCTCTTTGAAAATCTGACGCTCTCGTCGCCGCTGAACGCTGGTTTGGCACTCTATGACACATGTTTGGGACCATTTGGCGCTGTCGACATGGTGTACGTAAGCTGTCCAGCGTCGCTGCTTGCGTTCTACCGCTACGTTCTGCACACGATCGCGACTGCAACTAGCACCAACCTTGAAGCGCAGAAGCAATTTCTCAATCTGCCGGCCAAGACATACATTGGTCAGCTGCCGCAGGCTCTGCTCAATGACACAAGCGTGCGCCTCGTGGGGGGTAACCTCATGTGCGGCAGCGACCTTCCGGGAACCCCACCATCAGGCGCACTGCTGACGCTCTTTGGTATCGATACGGTGTGTGGCTGGGGGTACCTGGACTTCTTTACCCCATCTAGGACCGGTCTTATCTTTGCCCTCGCGGCCTTTGACGCAGTACATCAACTTCAGCCAACGTTCGACTTCGCCGCTTTTTGTGCAAGTGATGTGTACGCCGAGCCCAACTGCGAGGCCATCTACCACGCGTCCTATTCATACGCAAGAACATTCTTGTCGGATTCAACAACGCTCAAAGCATTGGCAGTTGCAGCCGAGACTGACACCCGATCTCTCTCGATCGAGACGACCCAGTACATCAACCGCAGAGGCGTCATCGAGCTATACCGAATCAATATTCTGGAGCCAACCGACCGCCCCTGGACGTGCTTTGGCTGGAACTATCTCGCCGAGTGGGTTGTCGGTCAGCGCGAAGTTGTCTCGTTTCAAGGCGACGGCGGCACGGTCACGAGCATGTCCCGCTTCACGCCCCTCTCAACGCTCTTGCCAACCGAAGCGGCGATCCCGACACGCCTCTCGTACGTCTGTCAGCAGTGTGTCCGGTACGTCACGGGCGCCATCATGGTGGGTGCGGGAGTTGCTGCCTACTATGCTATCTTTGTTTGCCGCGGCTACATTGAAGGCATGAACCTCTTCGCGCTAAACCGACTCATTGGCCACGCGTGGATTGGTCGGACGCTGCTCATCATCCGAGGTATCACGGCGCTTTGGCTGCTCAACACACCGCCCTTGCAGCTCCAGGCATTCGGCGTCGGTGCTCGCTTTCAAGTGTCGGCGCCAGAATGGTTTCCGACTCTCCTGGCTTCGTCCGAGCTCACATGGCTGGTCTACATCGCCAACGACCTCTTCAGCTGTGTCACACGGCAGTACACGCGATTGTATGCGTGGAAGAGCTCGGTCGCAGCGTGCTTGGTCGCGGCCGCCTGGTCGTTCATGGACCCCCGAGAGTACACTGCCTACGTGCGCCGAAGCTGCCGGTACATTGACATGGACGTAGCTCTGGAGTGTACGAGCGGCTACGTTGAGCTCGGTCATGGAAGCCGCGTCGGCGTTGACGTCGGTCTCTGTCTCGGCTGTGTCTTTTTGGCGGCTTGTGTCGAGCGACTGCGATACCCCAAGCTCCCGTTCGTGCCAACGCCATCGCTTCTTCTAAACACCACTAGTGTCTACTCGTCCAACATGACCAACTGGATCGTCCATGGCCACGCGTACATGGACCGCATGACTGCCGTCATGGGCGGCCTTGTGACGTGGCGCTACCACGGTGTTTTGCACGTGTTTGATATCAAGAGCTGGCGCACATTTGTCGTCGTGCCCGAGGCCGAGTGTCCGTTTGAGTTCGGCGCCGTCCTGCCTCTTCATCGTACTTGCTAGCTGCCTTGTATACTCATACTTCAGTGCCATTTGAAAAGTGGGGTTTTGACCTGCGTCCAGACACGATATCGCCTCTGCGATCGCGTCGATCGACAAAAATGCGAGTAAAGGAGACTCAGAGAGTTGAAAATGTCATTCTGCCACGTGCAGCAGAATAAGCATGGAAGGGACTACAGTGTCGTCGACCACAACACTTATAACAGAGATATTTTATAAGGACTAGAGTCGCTACTTTGAAACTACATGAACGACCCTAACCCGCTTTGACACGCTGCAACCCGAGCCCTCGCCACCACAGCGTACACAAAGTCGATACAGATAACGACGACTAAATAATAATGTACGGTGCATCAGCTTACAGGAGCGCGACGCGGCTCCGCTGCTCCATGAGGGCCAACATGTCGGCGGCGACGCGCGCCATCTTGTCCTTGGCCGTCGCAGCCATACGGCCGCGGGGCATGTCGTCTGCGATCGACAACGTGCCGAGTTCAATGCCGTCACTCGTCACGAGCGGCACACCATAGAAAAAGCGAATGTTCTCGGCGCCCGTGACGCGCGGCGACGCGGCAAACCGCGCGTCCACGCTCGCATCCGAGACAAACATGGGTGTCCGGCTCGAGAGCACGGCCAGGTTCAGCGCACACGCCGGCGAAATCATGTGCGGCACGTTGTCGCCAAACGCCGCCTTGAGGATGCACTGGCCCTTGTAGACGACGCACACATACGCTTGGGCGACCTCGACATCCTGCACGAGCGACTCGCACATGGCGTCCAGCACCGCGTTCATCTCGTGGTCGACAAAGATGTTTTGCCGGAGCTGCTCGGCTTCCTGCGAATGTTGCAGCGTAATCTCCATCTGAATCGAGCTGCGCGTACGGCCCATTGGTGTCCGCGGTGACGACGCCGACACGGCGCGGGGCGGCGGCACCGCCGATGCCTTTGTCGGTGGTGGTGTCACAAACGTGGTCCGCGCTGGTGTCGGCATGACCATCGTCTTGGGCTGCGGCATGCTCGCCCGGCTCGGCAGAGTACTGGGCGGCGTAGGCCGTGGCGGTGCTTCGCTCTCAGAGCTCGAGAGACGGTCAAAGCGACCACTGTGGTCTTGCGCCTTGTAGTCGCTGCCGCGCGGCGTTCGAAAGCCGGTCCAGAGATCAATCTTTGGGCGCGCTGTCGGTGTCGTCGTCGTTGTCATTGGTGCTGACGAGGAGGACGAGGATGACGTTGGCGTCGTGCTTTTCGGCGTCATGAACGAGTGGCGCAGGTTCCGAGGCGTCGTGCTCTCTTCCGGCAGCGACTGCAGCAGCTGCATGACATCGGTTTGGCAGAACGACTGGCTCGAGCCGTCTTCGCTGAGCTCGCTAATCCGATGCAAAAGCTCTTCGTGGGTCGCAATTTTGGAGTGCTTGAGCGCCTGCACGAGCTGCTTGCCTGCTCGGCTCACGCGCTGCTGGCGGGCACTCGGTCGGCGCATCGAGCCAGTCGGTGCGACCGGTGTCGCGGCCGCCGTCAGCGACGTGGTCGCGAGCACCTTGTTGGTTAAAATGTACTTGGCCTTGCACTGCTCGTAGCAGACACGACACACGCGGAGCTCAAAGCAAACGCCGTTCGTCGACTCGACGCGCTCAATGCTCGAGCACGCGTGGCAAAAGTTGAGGCCGCAGAGCCGGCACACGACCTGTTTGCGGAGCGGCGTGCGCTTGAGACAGCGCGTGCACGCGTCCGAGTGGAGCGCGGTGGCGTCGACCGTTGTGATGTGCGCTGCGAGGCGTCGTCGGACAACGGCATCGGCGAGGATCGCAAGGCCTTTCGCCAGCCGGTGGAGCACATGGTGACCGAACGCGCCGGGCGACGACGACCCGCTCGGCTTTGGCCCGAAATGGTTGCCATAAAACGCCATTTGGACGCGGTCGGAGCCGACGTCTTCAATGTGGTAGCCAAAGAGGAGCGACGTGACGTGCTGGAGCTTGCATTTCGCGTCGACCATGCGGTACACGAGCGGGTTGTCGAGCGATTTGAAGGCGCGGAGCACCGACGACGGCGACGGTTGCTGCATCGCATCCAGAAACACCAAGTCGTGCCGCGTCCGCGAAAAGAAGCGTTTGGTTTCAAACTTGGCGTGCTTGATGGCGCCGGCCAGGCTGCGCTTCGGGACTTCGTCCCGGTCGCTTTGGCTGCTCGGGACGTCCGAGACAACGGTGGCGCTGTCGTCGTCGTCGTCGCGCACACACGGTGCGACGCCGGTCGCTAGCCGGCGCGCGGTTTTGACCTCAATGAGCTCGGCGCCAAAGATACGAGCGAGGAACGCTTGAAAGCCGAGCTGCGCGTCGCACGAAAAAACGTTGAGCACCTCGGCGAGCGACGCAGTGAGGAGCGTCGACGCAAACACCGTGTACGTAGCGGTCGCGCTGCTATAGTCGGACCGGATCGGCGTCTCGTTGTGCCGAAGTAGGTCGTGCTGGATCGCAATCTTCTGGCGGATGTGGCGCGTGATCGACTCGCCGCGCATGAGGACGGCGTCGTCCGTCATCTTTTTCGCGTCTTCGAGAAATGTGCGCGGCCATCGCTCCAACTCGGCCGACGCCCGCGTCGTCCGCGTCTGCTGCGCCGTCCGCCGAAAGTGCTCGCTGCCGTTCTGCGACCCGAGGAACATGCTGGCGCAAATGCAAGACTGGCGCGCGATGCGGAATCCAACGCGCTCAGATGTCGATGTGACTCACCGCACGCAGATCAGTCCTCGTGGGCGTGACAGAGGCGTTTAACAGATGTTTAACGTACTTTAACGCGTTTCGCAGCAGGCCGAGTAATGTGATCACACGACGCTATTGCGCGCATCGTGCTTCGTTGCCGCGCACCCGCACTTGCAAGTGGTTTTCGTGTAGGAGAGGTTGACCGCCACGCCGAAAGGACGCCCCAATCCACTTCAAAATCGCGTCCAGTGACTTTAACGCGTTCAACGTCAAGGCGCCAATAGAAAGTGCAAGGTCACCAAAAGGTAATGTCGGAAAGGCGGCGATTGTGGTTTCGCAGCCGTTGACACCACTACAGTACGCGTGGACGCGTCGACCCGACTAGAATGCATCAGCCAATCGACTAGAATGGACTTGCTGCACTGACTAGGAGGCGTGGCTTGGTGCAGGGAGCCGCCGTGGGCTGCGGATCGACGGCCGTGTCCGCTACTTGGTTCTCACGCGCTCGAGGCATCGCGCGTCGCAGCCCGCCGTTGCAACTGCACTGGTTACTAACGCTGCGCGATGTGTGGGACCGGATGTGAGCAATGTGGCGCAGTCCGGATCGACGCGACCGTCGTACAACCACGATAACCGTGGTCGCTTCCGGCTCTTGTCGTGGGACTCGCTCGTGTGTCATACCGCCGTCGACACTAGTGCGGTGGTCAGCACAACGACGGTGTCGTCGACGCAGCCCCTTTCCTATGCGATCGCTGCGTCGTAGGCTTGCGAAACAAGGCTGGTGACGCGACCTCGTCCTCGCATCGGGCAGGTGGGGAGCTTGGGTGGGGAGCGGTGGGGAGTGTCCAGCGAGAATGTACATGAATATGATTTTGATCGTGTAGACAGCGTAGTCGGGAGTTGTAGCCGGTCGGCGAGCCGGTGGCCAAGGCCAAGGCCACTCGACGACGTTGTTGCTGCTAATACCAGTATCAAGGCTCGAGGGTTTATTCCGCAACAGCGATGCTGTCAACGGCCACTTTGCCAGAACGCCATCGTGCATGACGATGCGGCACATGTCTATGAACTGGCAGCGCCGTCGACGCTGGGGCTTGCAAACGCTGTACCGAAACAGCAACCCGACGCTGTTTCTCAACAAATAATAATGTTTATAAACCATACACGACATTACTCACGGCAACACAAAAACGTCCTTTTGCTGCACACGTAAACCCACCAAGACCATTACGTGAGCCAATCATCGAGCAGTATACAACGAAATCGGTCGGAGCTTGGAGAAGGAGCAAACAAGATGCGCATAGATTGTCCTTTAACTGTGTATATTGCTCGTCTTCTGTAGCTACACGGCAAATGACCAAATAGGTTTGTGCTGGAATTTGCTGCATTGGCGACATGCTTGTGATCGAGTGAGAACTTATCTCAGATACGCTAGTGTACAGCAACCACAACCGACCAATCCCATCGCGGCACAGGGTCGGAACGCGATGTGATTGGTGCGATCTGTGTGCAATAGCACACCCGTGCGCGTGGTCGAGGATCACAGATTATTGTCTGTCGACTAGGGTACGATGTCTAGGGACCAAGACAACCAACGACCGTCGTCCGCGTCACAAAGCAATCGATCCTCCTCCTTCGTTCTTTTCCCATTAAAATGCCTGTTCAAATGGAATCTACTCGGTGCTCTTGATATACCTCACTAGAGTACTAGCTGAGAAGACACGCCGGCTGCAAGCGCCTTCAAGCCGCGCAAATGAGTGGCGTCCAGCCTGACAGAAAAATGCACGGGATTGCCCTCAATTCATTAAATTAGCTTGCGATTTGTATGATGAGTGTATAATTTTATTCGACCCCACGTGCTTCGATGCTCGCCGGAATATCCTGTCACAATGAATCGCCGTGCGCCGCCAATACCCTCTGCAAATCCATATATTCCAAGATCCCTCTCAGAGCGCCCCCTTCTCCGTACGATCTCCACACGCACAGCTAGCTAGCGAGCACCACGAATAGACGGCAAAAACACAGCAATCAACACGCGGACGAGGTCCACCAAGACGCACCTGCACGCTCGCACCTTGCTAGGACACCACGTATTGCCTCATGGCCTCGACAAACCCCAGGTCGCCGATCGCGTCAAAGCGAATACGCCTCTTTCGTCCTATGTACGCCCACTGCAACAGTACAGTGTATGCAAATGGCCGTAGAGGCGCAAGGTCCCCGTGCCGTTCAGAACGCGCTTCCATCGCCACGTTGAGCACTGGTAGATCCTGTGAGAATGTATATCCTGTCACAAACTATATCTGAAGCCAGTATAAATCCAGAGAGGTCCGCTTGCCGGGAGCTTTGGTGCGCAGTTTTTCGCTGCTTGTGGAGGTTCTATGCCGCTAGGGCCTGGGCCGAGTCAGAGCAGTCCAGGAATCGAAGAGTAACGCGCGAGGTCCGTCGTCCGAGGCCAGCAGCAGCATGGCGACAGTCGACGCGGTCCTCCCGGCCACCGCCACGAAGCCATCGAGCAGCGCCGGCCGCGCCCCGTACCAGGTCAAGTTTACCTGCCTCGGCCACAAGAAGGCCATCTCGAGCATCGAGTTTAGCAACTTTGGCAACCTCCTCGCGTCGGCCTGTACGTCGACGCCCAGCTTGCCGATGCAGGGCCTCATGTCGCCGATGTGTAGCGCCCGACAAGACGGTCAAGATATGGAATGCGAGCACGGGCGCGCTCGAGCAGACGTTGGAGGGCCACGAGCAGGGCATCTCAGACATCTCGTGGTCGGCGAACGCCCGCTTCATCGCGTCGGCGTCCGACGACTGCACGGTCAAGATCTGGGACACCGAGTCGAGCGAGACCGTCTCGACGCTGCGCGGCCACGCCAACTATGTGTTTTCCGTCAACTTTAATCCGCAAGGCACGCTGCTCGCGAGCGCGTCCTTTGACGAATCCGCGCGCCTCTGGGACGTGCGCACGGGCCGCGCCGTGCGCATTTTGCCCGCGCACTCGGATCCCGTGACTGCTTCGTCGTTCAACCGCGACGGCACGCTGCTCGTCACAAGCAGGTGCGACCCGTGCCTACTTGTCGGTGTGCTCATGGTGATCTCAATTAGCTACGACGGCCTGTGCCGTATCTGGGACGTGGCGTCCGGGCAGTGCCTCAACACGCTCACGCTCTCAAACGAGCTCAACGACGCGATCATTCCCGTCTCGTTTGCCAAGTTTTCGCCCAACGGCCGCTTTGTGCTCGTGAGCACGCTCGACGGCCGGCTTCGGCTCTGGGACTACGCCCGGAACCGCGTCATCAAGACGTACAGCGGCCACGTCAACAGCTCGTTCTGCGTCTTCTCGACGTTTTCTCTGCACGGGGGGCCGCCCACAATCATCTCGGGGTCCGAAGACAACACGATCGTGCTCTACGACGTCCAGACCCAAGAGAAAGTCCAAGTGCTCTCGGGGCACACGGACGCGGTGCTGGCGGTCGCCGCGCACCCGATGAAGGCGATGCTGGCGTCCGGCGCGCTCGACAAGGACAAGACGATCAAGGTCTGGGAGCAAGTGTACCCGTCGTGCAGCTAGCGTTGTTGCTGCGTTTAATTTTATATGGTCGCACGCGACCACCGTCACCCCTTTCGTAATACTAAATCACCTACTAAATCAACGACTCTTGTGAGGCATCTTGACAAAGGACCGACTAAATGACTAGGAACAATCGGAGAGCAGGCACGAATATTAGAAAAGGTCGTCGGCGACGTTCATCCACTTGGTGAGGTACACGCACGTGGCCGGCGAGACAATGTTGCCATCGGCGCACTGCTCAAAGACGGGGCAGACGCCGCACGGCGCCTCCGAAAGCCCGTCAAACACGCTCACGTCGCGGCAGATCTTGTACGAGACATCGCGCATCTCCTACATAGCAAAATATAAATATCGGAAAATGCACCAGAAAATGATAAGGCAACGTACGCCGTTGGCAAGCCGCGCCGTCCGGACTTCCTCGATGCGTTCGTCGTAAATGAGCGTGTTGACAATTGACATCATCTCGTCTGGGCCCAGCGACACCTTGGCGATCCCCGACTCGTGGACCTTGTCGGTGATTTGCTGCAGCGTCACGACGCCCTACGTGGCCCATGAGCAGGAATCGATATGGCAACGTAGTCTACCTTGGCGCGGATGAATTGGCACACAAAGTTGCTCAGCGTATCGATAAAGTCGTGGTCAAACTCTTGCTCGTTGTACCACGGGCCGCCCGTGATGTCCCGCGATGGCACTAGACAAGGCATGCGACGTCGCCCGTAAGTGAGAGCGCCGTACCGAGGTCGTAGAGCATGTAGAGTTTCTTGTTCTTTTGGCTGATCGACTTGACGGCCTTGACGAGATGGCGCGACTCGAGCGTGCGAATGATCTTGCGGATCGTCATCTAGCATCGCCATACGCTGCAGTGCATGCCATGAACGACGTTGGCTCTACCTCGGGCAGATTGGTCTGCATCTTGATATCGCGCGTCCAGACGCCCTTGTTGCCCGACTTTTCAATCTCGTGGAGGACGGCGCGGTGTTCGCCCCTACAGCATGGCATCGTCGCGACCATGGCCGTCATGCAAGCAAGGTGCGTACGAGAGGCCTTGCATGCGCTCCGACTCTTCCTTGGTCACGAGCTGGTACAGCACGTTGCTGCCTTGCATCAAGATCTTGATGCGACTCTAGCGCAGACGAGCATGAGCGCCACGCATGCATGCTGCACACGTCTACCTCGCCCATGAGCCGGTTGATGCACACCGGCAGCTTGGCGTATTGGTCGCCGAAGCTCTTGCGCACGACGTCGTCACCGACCGGCTCGGTCGAGCTCGCGAGGAGGTCCAGGAACGCCTTCTCGTGGTTCATGCTTCCAAGCGCGTTGTCGAAATCCAACAATTCCGTGGCCATGGAATACTGTCACAATTGATATTTAAATATCAAAAGCCACAGGTTGAAACCGGCGCCATCTTGACAGCAACCCCTTCGACTAACGTTGCGTAGACGAGGAGTGAGCAGAAAGCAATGACAATAGTGTGGTTCAGAGATACTAAATAAAATCGACTAAAACGAGCTCGTCCTGCAGCTCCTGTAGCTAGACTTGGGTAATATCTCGTGGAAGCGCTCGGTGGGCTATGCAAGG
Source organism: Saprolegnia diclina VS20 (assembly GCF_000281045.1). Lineage (NCBI taxonomy): Eukaryota > Oomycota > Saprolegniomycetes > Saprolegniales > Saprolegniaceae > Saprolegnia > Saprolegnia diclina. The sequence continues at coordinate 712,731 of NW_008246068.1, forward strand.
TGCAAGCCAAAGGCCTGCATCTCGCAACACGACTGACGACTCATTCCTTGAAGCGACGAGCAATCGAGGTAACGCTGCCACGCAGTTCTTAGTGTCGAGGGTCGTCCCCATGCACTGGACGGTACAGTAGCTTCAACGGCCCGAAATTCTTACATTCTAGGGAAAGCCATGCTGGACGACCTCTGTCGCCAAAGCCGCCTTGCCACAACGTATAAAATGCCCATCGACGGTGCTTGTCGGTCAAGTGTATAGCACCAACTGCCCTTGATGGCGCCTGAGTCGGACTTTACCGCTGCCGATAACAAAATTCCAACGGCTCAGTGTGCACTAGAGTTGCACGTTTGAGTCGGCTAGCCTATTGAAGAGTCGGTCTACTCCCAGGACAACAAAGCGAATGGATAGTCTAGTAACGTTAGGCTATTGATTCGTCGAGTGACGTCGTTGGGGAGTGCTTGTGTAGCGCAGTGGGGACCTTCTGGATCGGGGCTTCTCGCTTCTGATTGGTCAAAACTCGAGGAAATTTGTTGGTGTGGAGTCGTACGCTATGATTGGTTGGGTCGCATTGCCCGAAATCCAAAAGCATGAAGTTCGCGTACGAGGTAGACGCTTGCTGCATGCGCCAGCGGCTCATGCGTCCGCGTAGTTTAGCCACCTCTGTGGCACGGTGTACACGCAAGGCAATGTGGTCTTCACGCCGGATGGCAATGCGCTCCTGAGTCCCGTCGGCAACCGCATCACGATGTTCGACCTCATCAAGTACAGCCTCTGCCACATGCTCGTCGGCTCATGCATCGTCTCGCTCTGTTAGCAACTCGTCGCGCACCTTTGCGTTCGAGAGCCGCTCGAATGTCTTTGCCATGGCCGTCTCGCACGACTCGCGCCTCTTGATTGCTGTCGACGAAGGTACATGCCCGCCTTGCGTCGCCCGCTTCCTGACATGCGTTGGCTAGAGGGCCATTCGCTCCTCGTCAACCTCAAGAAGGGCATTGTCTTGTACCGCTTCAACTTCAAGGCGCCGGTCCGCGCGCTGCGCTTTAGCCCGGACGACAAGTACATTGCGGTGACCCATGGCACCAAGATCCAGGTGTGGAAGGCGCCGGGTCTCAAGCGCGAGTTTGCGCCCTTCGTGCACCACCGCACGTACGGCGGCCACCACGGCGACGTGCTCACGGTCGAGTGGTCGCCCGACTCGAAGTTCTTCCTCTCGTCGGCCAAGGACCTCTCGGTGCGTCTCTGGTCGATCACGCCGTACCCGACGTTCACGCCCTACTCGTTTGTCGGCCATCGCGACGTGGTCATGGGCGCCTTCTTCTCGGAAGATGGGTCGAGCGTCTACACGATCGGCCGCGACGGCGGCGCGTACCGCTGGGAACACAACTACGACGACATCGACGACGACTTGGACGACGACGACGAGACGCCGATCATTGCGCGTGGCGTCAAGTGGTCGACCAAGCACAAGCACGTCTTCAAGATGGAGTACGCCAAGATCGACTGCGTCGCGTTCCACGCGGCCTCGAGCCTTTTGACCGTGGGCTTTGGCAATGGCACCTTCGGCCTCTACTCGCTGCCGGACTTTGCCGACATTCACACGCTCAGCGTGACGCAGCACCGATTGAGCTCGGTCGCGATCAACGCGTCCGGCGAGTGGCTCGCGCTCGCCTCGCAGACGCTCGGCCAGCTCCTCGTGTGGGAGTGGAAGTCGGAGACGTATGTGCTCAAGCAGCAAGGCCACTTTTTCGATCTGAACGCGCTTGCGTACTCGCCGGACGGCCGGCTGCTCGCGACCGGCGCCGACGACGCCAAGCTCAAGCTCTGGGACACGACGTCGGGCTTTTGCTACGTGACGTTCCACGAGCACCAAGCGCCGGTCACGGGCGTGGCTTTCTCGGCCAACGGCCAAGCGGTTGTCAGCTGCTCTCTCGACGGGACAGTCCGTGCGTTCGATCTCAACCGGTACAAGAACTTTCGTGTGCTCACGACGCCAAACCCGGTCCAGTTCTTGTCGCTGGCGCTCGACACGAGTGGCCAGATTGTGTGCGCGGGCACATTGGACCCGTTCCACATCTACGTCTGGTCGCTCCAGACCGGTCGCCTCACCGATGTGCTCAGTGGGCACACGGCGCCGGTGACGTCGCTCGCGTTCTCGCCGTCGACGACTGAAGAGCTCTTGCTCGCGTCTGGCTCGTGGGACCACACGGTCCGCGTCTGGAACGTGTACCAGAACAAGCCGTTCATCGAGCCGCTCGCACACTCGTCGGATGTGCTTGCGGTAGCTTTCCGCCCCGACGGCAAGCAGGTGTGCTCGGCCACGCTCAACGGGCAGCTCAACCTCTGGAACATCGCCGACGGGGAGCAGGTCGGGCAGATTGACGGCCAAAAGGACGTCTCGGGCGGTCGCCACTCGACCGACGCGATCACAGCGAAGAACAACACGCGCTCCAAGCACTTTACGTCCGTGTGCTACTCGGCCGACGGCTCGGTCGTCCTTGCCGGCGGCCAGTCCAAGTACATTTGCATCTACGAGGTCGCGTCGCGTTCGCACTTGCTGCTCAAGAAGTTCCAGCTCACGCACAACCGCAGCCTCGAAGGCGTCCTCGACAAGCTGCACACGGCCGAGCTCACGGAAGCCGGTTCGAAAAAGTCCCTGGACCTCGACGTCGACCCGATCGACGGTCACGTGACCAAGGACAACCAGCTCGTGGGCGCCAAGCGCGCGGTGGACCCCGGCGCTCGCCGCAAGCACCTCGATATCTTCTCCAAGGCCGTGCTCTTCTCGCCGACCGGTCGGTCGTGGGCGGCGGCGACGACCGAAGGCCTCCTCATTTACTCGCTGGACGAGACGCTGACGTTCGACCCGTTTGACTTGGACGAAGACATTACGCCCGACACGATCCGCGCGACGCTCGCGCGCCACGAGTTCACCAAGGTATACGAAAGGACGCTGAGATGTCGGTGGATCTAACACGTGGGATGTAGGCGCTGCTCATGTCGCTCCATTTGAACGAAGAGCCGTTGATTCGCCTCTGCCTGGAGAGCGTCCCGAACGACAGCATCGTGCTTGTCGCGCAGTCGCTCACCGATACGTACCTCAAGCGCCTCCTTACGCTGCTGGCCAAGGGCCTCGGCGAGAGCCCGCACTTGGAGTTCTACTTGAGCTGGAGCCTCGCGATTCTGAACGCACACGGCCCGATGCTCCAGGCGCACTCGGTCGAGTTTCTCAGTACGCTCCGTGCGCTCCAAAAGAGCATTGTGATCCACTTTAGCGAACTCTCGCGCGTGTACGACCTTGGCGTTTCAGTTGAAACCTTGATATTTATATCCATATGTTGTAGGTGCAACGACAACCAGTACACGCTCGACTACCTCCGCAACTTGAACCAGCTCCAGATCGCCCAAGCCGCCGAGAGTACGATGGAGTAGATGCATTGGAGCTGGTGTAACCTACCGTTGCGCGCTCCCACGCGAGTGCAAGACGACCGTATATATAGAAACACGCTGTGCATGATGACTTGAGCGCTCTGTGTTGGTGTCGATGGCCCACGCGTCACCGCTGCCAAGGGCCAGCCGACAGCCAAACACCGTCCAGGCTCTTATTGGGACTACGCTGGTAACTAGAAGACCTCTGGGAGACCTCTTGGGAAACGCAAGGCGCCGAAAAGACACCGCATGACCGACGAGTTTGTTGGTGTTGCTACGAGTATGCTGGTGGCATCTGGGTGCCAACCCCTGCCACGTCACCGACCCGTCCTGACCAAAGCAGAAGCTCACTACTTGGTATATCGCAGAACCTTGGGCTGCTAAGACAGCTTCCGATCCTCTGAGCCTTCGTCGAAGCGGCTCGTTGCATCTGTCGTTGCAGCGACTCGACTCTGGCGCTGTGCCATGCGGCGGGGCGCAGGTGGCGGGACAGGCGGGACGTCAACCGGTATCCTCCGGATACCGGTTTGACACGACGTTGGCCACGTAGACAGTAAGAAGCGAGGTGCGAGATGGACCCGTTCCAAGCGCGCTTGAGCCAGCGGGCGATGCGCAACCCGTACAAGCACGACGAGGACGCGCTGCCCGTGCGCATCAAGACGGCGGTCGGCGCCTTCACCTTTGTCGTCTTTCTCTTCTTTGTCTTGACGCCGAGTGCGCCGAGTGGCGGTGAGCCCGGGCGGGCGCTGCGGCAGGTTGCGCTACCGCCGACGCCGCTCGCAATCATGACGTTCAACTTGCGCTTCGCGGGCGCCAACGACGGCTACAACAGCTGGGACTACCGCAAGCAGCACGTGTACGACCTTGTGGACCGGTACCATCCCGTCATCATGGGCACGCAAGAGGGCCTGAAGGACCAGCTTGCCGAGCTCCACGCCAACTTGGCCGGCAATTACGAGCGGTTCGGCGTCGAGCGCGAGCCCAACGGCGAGTTTGAGCAGATCTTCTACGACGCCGACGTCCTCGAGCGCGTCGACGGCGACAACTACTGGCTCTCGGATACGCCCGAGGTGCCGCATGAGACGGCGTGGGGCGCGCCGTGCGTGCGCATGGTCACGTGGTGTCGCTTCCGCCTCAAGGCGACGCGCCAAGAGTTTATCTTTATCAACACGCAGTTTGACCACCGCAGCGAAGAGTCGCGGATCAAGAGCGCGGCCCTCATCTGGGACCGCATCCAGTCGTTCGATGCGTCGCTGCCAGTGTTTGTGGTCGGCGACTTCAACACGTACCGCCACACGTCCGTCTACTCGTACTTGACATCCGAAGACGGCGCGAACCTCGCCGAGGCGTGGCAGACCGCCGACCACACGATCGGCGACGTCTCGTACACGTACCACGGGTGGGCCGGTGTCGACAACGACGGCGAAAAGGTCGCCGACGTCGTCCGCGCTGAGAACCACATTGACTGGATCTTGTACCGGCCGCGGAACCTGAAGGTGCTTACGACCGAAGTCATCACCGAGTCGCGCGATGGCCGGTACCCGTCCGACCACTACCCGATCCAGGCCTCGCTTCTCCTTCCCAACGTCGACGTCCTCCCGGCACCGCGTTTGCACTAGAGAAGTCGCTGATCGTCAATACTGTACATACGACCGATTTTGTCGGATTCAAATCTATGGTAGCTTATGTAGCGGCGTCGACTAGTAGCAGTTGAGCGGATAACCCGGGCCGTGTTGGTACTGGACCGTGTCCAGTGCCACTGTCTCGTACCGAGTCGTAAAGTCGCCGAGGATGTAGAGACCGCTGAGCTTCGAGAGCACCTCGAGAAACTGACATTGGGACGGGATCGTCCACGGCAGCAGCGTGTTCTTTGGGTCTTGGCGCCACCCCGCCGACTCGAGGAGCGGAACGGTATACGCTGTGGTCGCGCCATCAAACTGCGGCGAGTTGCTCTGGGCCCACGCCAAGCGGACACCCGCGTTGAGATTGCAGGTCGCGCAGTCGAGCAGCACGAGCGGCGCCTGGGACGGGTCGTTGCGCGCGGTAAAGTCGCCTTCGGACGCCGCGAGAAGGAAGCTGAGGACACCTCCGTACGTGTACCACTGATTCCCGAGAAACTTGAGCGGCGCGGCGAAGTACCAGAGGACCATGTCGGTCCCGGATTGCGGGTTGGTTTGAATCATGGCCTCTATATTCCCAATGTTGCACAAGTTGTCACGACACTCGTACCGGTGGCGTAAACATAGTAGCTCAATGGTCCCCGGCTTGTCGGGTCAAAGATGGGCTGCACAGACGACAAATTACGTGCACTGCACCACAGTGTCCTAGGCGCACCTGCGTCGCTTGCTGGTTTTGAATGAGCTGCCAGCCGTCTGTATCAAAGTTGAAGTGGCTCGTCATGACGGCCGCGTTGTGCGAGACGGTGATGATGCCGGGTGCGGACGTGACGCTGCCGTCGTAGACCGTGTACGTAAACTCGGTAAACTAATTGACAATATTGTGTGGGCTCCGAGTGACAATATTGTACACGCGCGACAGTACCTTGGTGTCGAGCGGCGACGACGAGAACGGCCGCGAAAACACCACGCGCGCCTTGGAGCCGGTCACGAGGCTTGGCGTGGACGCCACCGGGCTCGCTGCCTTCTTGGGGTCGTAGCCGTAGTCGCTATAGACCTGCGAGAGCTGGTACAACGCGCCCTGCGTGGGCAGCGACGTGATCGCGTAGGACAACTGGCGGCCACTCGTACTGTAGCCCTTGAGCGCCACGACCACGTCCTCGCCGGGCGATACGTGTACGGTCAAGTGGCGCGCGACCAGCGTCGTCCTACACCGTGTCTTTGTCTTGTGTTCATTGCAGCTTGGAGACGCTACTGTGCACAGCTCAGCGCCGCGACGGCGAGGGCGGAGAGCGCCGATCGGACGAGCATGTCGACAGGCTATTCCCGGGTCGGCCCTGAAACCAACACTCGATTTGATGGCCAATAAGACATTATATTTCTTATTTCGTATAGGGTCAAGGTGTCTAGTCGCCGCGGCCGTCGCAAGTCGAGTGGCTTAGGAGATGACGAGCGTCTCGTCGTCGTCGTAGCCAAAGTCACTCTTGTACGTATCAAAGATGCGCTGCAGAGCGGCCGAGTACGTGGCGTGGTACGCGAGGCAGTCGTCGTCGGTCGGATCGTCTTTTTGTTCGACCTGATATATCGAGGACAATATGTCATTGTACGAGACCACTATAACAATATGGATATACCGCAATCGGCGCGCCGTAGACGATGCCCATGTGGCGCTTGCCCGCGAGACGCAGCGGGACCCACGTGCACCAGCAGCCCCAAAAGAGAAGCAGCGGCACTTTGAACACTTGGAGTACCGTCGCGCGCAGTCCTTTCGGCGGGTTCCACAGGCTAGCACCGATCGTGTCGGCACCGGGGCATAAGGAAGGAGAGACGTACTTGTACATCCACTTTTCGCCAAACACAAAGGTCGGCACGAGGTCGGCGCCGTTCTTGATGGCGAGTTTGATGAACCCGAGACGCTTCTTGAGCACGAGTTCGGTCTACAGCGTGCACACAATAAGACAATGTGCGACAGCTCAATCGACTTGTCGTACTTGCTTGATGTTGGGGTTGGTCAAGAAGATTTCTTTTGAACCGCCCGGGTAGACGACGATGCTGAGCTTCTTGTCGAGGACCTTTTGCGCGGTCGAGCGCGACGCATCCACGGCGCCGAGCCTATGAACCAGTTCGCTTGGTGTTGCGTGCAAACAGACAGACGCACCAGAGGCACAATTCACGCCCGAGGGGCACGTAAAACATGGGCGTCGCGCCGAGTGCTAGCATCCCCTTATCATGAGTACAAGCGCCATGGTAGTGATGTACCGCGGACTTCGATGCCCGGATGCACTTTCTCCCAGTTGCCAGCGTAGCACGACATGCGCGAGAGGACGAGGATGCCATGCGGGTGAAAGCCAAAGATGTACTACATCCATCCAGCATGAGAGACGAGGACGCTGACGACCGTACCTGCTTGGACGCGTCGAGCGCTTGTTCCCGGACAATTTCGAGGCTAGTTCGATGGTAGGTAAGGGATAGATGCTGACGAAGGACGTACCCAACGTATTCGCACATGAGCTTCCACAGCCAGTGCATGCGGAGACCGTCCCACTGCATACCGCCGGTCGCCGGCGTGAGCTTGCGGTGCGCGCCGTTGAGATACGACGGCAGGTAGAGCGCGACGACAGCCGCGCTCACATAGCCATAGCCAATCTAATAGGAGGCCATCTTGGTCAGTGCCGTATCGACAAGCGTAGTACCGCGTAGAGGTAGTAGAGGCCCGCGACGGCGACCCAAAACCACAAGAGGTAGTGGATCGAGACAAAGGCCACCGAGAGCTGCAAAAAGGTGCTACGTAGCGTGTGCATAATTGTCATTCGAACTAAGGACAATACTCTACCGAATCGCCTCGGGAAAGTGCGGGAGCACGCGCTCGGTCGGGAAGCGCACGACGGTCGCCATTGGCAAGTTGCAAAATGACACCGTGCCTCCTGCGCTGCGTATCCGGACGACCAGCTGCTGGTTTGGCTAATCGCACGCCAACAAACGTCCTGTTGACGCGACGCCCAAGAGATGGACACATCCTGATCCGACAAACGTCCGTGTCCTTGCCAAGAGAGCTGCCACGTTGCTCTACGTCGCGCGGCTGGACCCAGCGCGTCGCCCCGTTTTTGGTCATACCAATATTCTGTTTCGTCGACATCCAGTGTTTGGTAATCCTGGTGGGTTTCGCATCAGAAAGGTCGCGTTGGGGCACGTCCGGCCTCGCCAGCCGACTAAAGAAGCCGCAAGCCATGGAAGTCGTCGATCGGAAGTCAATTGCTCCGGGGCATATAACGGGTACGTGCTCGGCGCCATCCGTTGACGATAGCTCGTCCGGACTGTGCTATGTTGACGTCAATACTGCGATGCACTACTACGTGGCACAGCAGCGTACCTTGGAGCGAGACGAGTGCCTTGGTCACCGTGCCAGAGACCGCAAGAACTCTTCTTCCATAGGCATACATGCAAAAACGAATGTCAAACACGAGAAGACCCGACGATGACAACGTCCTGCATCCCAGGACGCGGGAACGACGAAGGTAGAGCCGGCAAGCTCGGACCGTCGTGGACGCATTGGCGAGGTCTCCACGCACCAGCTCTCGACCTTAAGCGTTGGCCATTACGCGATCCATTTCCAATCGCAGCTACGATACGCAAAAGCTTCTCGCAGTGTTGGCATATACCGGTACATGTAGTACCTGTACCGGTAGCAACATGCGTGCTCGACAAAGGCTACCAGTCTTTGAATGACGTGGCAATAGCGCTGACCTTTGACGCCTTTCGAGATGCGTTATAGCCTCCAAAACAAGCTTCGCAAGGTGACCTGTTCTTGTGCGCCAGCATGCTTCGGACACCTTGACGTTGTATTCGCACAAGGCGTCATGCTGCCGGCCTACAACGTCATTTGATTGGCTACAAAAGAGCGATTTGTACTTTTGTATGCGAATTGCTGCGTTGCCTCTGCGGCGATTATCCGGTTTCTCGGTGCAAGGTGGACGCATGCAACACCCTGACGCCGACGGGACCGACGCGGTACCCGACCCTTCTGCCTACCTCCGCGCCGTCTCGCATGGCCAGCAGTCGCATGCAGCCACAGCACATAGCGGCGGCCTCGTCGACGCCCAAGACGTGCACGAGCGACCACCAGCAGCGGCCCACAAACGCTCCATGCATGACTTCTGCTAGATGCTTCGCCCGTCAGCGCTCGTGGTCGCTGCTCGCTCCGGCAATGTCGACCTTGTCGCGCGACTCTTGGACGCTGGTGCGGCCACCGAGATGGTTGACGACGCGGTGCGCCCGTTCGCCTCCGTCGATCATCTCACAGACAGGACGCGTAGGGCGTGACTCCGCTGCTGGCGGCGACCACGCGCGGTCATCGGAGCATCGTTCGCCTCTTGCTCCAGCACGGCGCCCACGTCACCGCAGTGCCGCTGCCGGTGCAACCCGCCATTCCCAAATCGATGTCTCAAGACACACATATTGTAGGACGCAACGGCCCCGCTGGTGGCCGCCGCGACGCGCGGTGACGTCCCGATCTGTACGCTCTTGCTCAACCACGGCGCCGACGTCAACATTGGAGCGGAGCAGGCGCGGTCAACACTGCGTCACGCGCGCTCATATCGCGTAGACGGCGCTGCACATTGCCGTGCGCTTGGGGCACATCCCGCTGGCGCAGCTCTTGCTCGACTACAACGCCCACGTGGACGCGCGACCAACGAGTATGACACCGCTTTTGCTTGCGGTTCAGCGCCACCACGTGGAGATGATCAAGCTCCTCCTTCGGTACGGCGCCAATCCAACGCTTGTCTCCAAGGTTCGATGGCAACACGACGTGGTGACACGTGGAGTTCTTGGTGCATGGTCGTAGGCGGTACAACTCTCGCCGCTGCAAATGGCGCGCCAGAAAGGCTACATTGGCCTCGTCATGCTGCTGCGGCACTTGGCGCCGCTGCACTTCTCGGTCCGGACAACACGCATGGGCCTCATCGAGCGCCTCTTGCACCGCACAGTGGTGGCGCCAGGAGGTCGGTTCGAAGACGAAGTCTTTGTCTCGTTTGCGGACCGGAGCGACACGACGGCGCTTTTGTTTACAGCTGTGCACTGCAACAACGTGGCATTTGCGCGCCGCCTCTTGTCCCGCGGCGTCGACCCCAACGTCGCCTCGACCGTACGTGAGCCGCCCTGTGCAAGAGACGTTTACGAAAGATGCGGTAGGCGGGGTTCACGCCGCTTTTGCTGGCCGTGGCCCGGAATTTGCTCGAAATGACAAGAGAGCTATTGGAGGCCAACGCCGATACGGAGCTGCCCAACCACGTAGCCTTGCACGCTCTGACGGACGATGTTTGACGTACTATAGGCGGGCGTCGTGCCGCTCTGGGCTGCGTACAACAACAATGATCTGGCCATGACGCGCTTGCTCCTCGACTACGACGCAGACCCAAACGCTTCGTTCATGGTAGTGGCATATGTATACTCCTTGGTATGATTGAGTGGCTAGGGCGGCTCGTTGTTCATCTTAGCGGCCAAGCAGCGCCGGCTACCGTATCTGGAGCTCCTTCTGTCGTCCCGGCGCGTCGATGTCGACCAAGTTGATAGTGTACGTTGCGTCATTGATTGCTGAAGATTAGCAATCGGTGCTAGAACGGCCGCACTGGGTTCGAGTATGCGTGTGTATATGGCGACCTCGACTGCGTCCGACTGCTCGTGCGGCACGGTGTCAACGCCACGGCGGCGGTTCGAAACCGGCAACAGACAACCCTTGCTTTGACTCTGAGTTGGCGCTAGGAAGGCAAGACGCTGCTCATGTTTGCGGCCAAGTACGGGGCGGGGCCGATCGTGTCGTACCTTCTTCCACTCTCCGACGTCAATGCCGTTTCCAACGTACCTTCTTTGGAGGACAATATGTGCATCTGTCTTCAATGATGTAGAATGGCTACTCGGCCGTCGCGGTGGCTGCCTACTATGGACATTTGGACGTCGTACGCCTGCTTGTCGCCCACGGTGCGGTACTGGACCCGACCGACAAGGTATCGTTGGTTGGCAACGCCATGCGGTGACCGACCGTGCGTAGGATGCGGTGTTTCCACTGCGTATCGCGGCCCAAGAAGGCCACGCCCGCGTTGTCGAGTACCTAGTTTCTCGAGTCCACGATGTCGACCGACGCAACTGCGTACGCATCTCAAATTTCGCAATATTTTCTCCAAACTGCCTAGTTTGGCGATACGGCCCTGTACATGGCAGCGCAAAACCAGCACGTGGAGGTCGTGCGCTGCCTCTGCACCAAAGCCAACGTCAACTTGGCCATGGAGGTACGACTCTATCATTGTTTCTACGAAAAAGACGAGTCGTATCGGACTAGGACGGCTCGACGAGTCTCTGGCGCGCGTGTTTGGATGGCAGCACTGTGATTGTCGACCTGTTGGTGCAACACGGCGCCGATATCAACATGGCGTCCTTTGTACGTCTACAGCTCACAAGACAAGTTGTGCACAGTGCGGGTACTAGGATGGGAATCGGCCGCTCGTGACTGCGGCCGAGAAGGGCCATTTCGAAGTGGTCCTTCGGCTGCTCGACGATCGCGACAGCGTTGATGTGGACGCCACCAACCAAGTGACACTTTGCCGCTGTACGCGTGTTGGAGTATCGCATGTGATTAGGAAGGCAAGACGGCGCTGTACCAAGCGAGCTGCTTTGGCCACGTTGAGATTTGCCGCGCGCTCTTGAAGGCCCACGCGACTGTCACGGTGGCCACGACGGTACATACTCAACTCAATCATTCTTTTTGACGCAACTCGATTCGTTTTTGACGTTGAGTGTGAGCGTAGAAGGGCGTGACCCCGATTGTGATTGCGATTGTCGTTCAAAACGCCGACGTTGTTGAGCTCTTGCTTCCCTCCGTGCGCATCAACGAGCCCCTCCTCGTACGCTAGTGTCAACACCGTCGGGTTGAGTGGAGAATAGGGGTCGACGCTGTTGCACATGGCGATCCAGCGACGCAGCGTCCGCATCGTCGAAGTCCTCGTTGCGCACGGCGCCGATCTCGAGGCGCTCGACAAGGTGCTTGACTCAACTCAAAACATATTCTCAAAACGTATCAAGGACGGCCGGTCGCCGCTTGTCTTGGCGGCGCACCTCGGGTCGGCCGAGATCCTCCACCAGCTCGCGCCTGCTGTGAGCAACATTGATGCAGTGTTTCAGGTAGCTCGACGCGCGATGGTGACGTCGTCGAATTCATCTTGCGTAGGACGGCTACACGGCGTTGAGTGTCGCAGTCGAGCAAGGGCACCTGGGCGCCGTCGAGGCCCTTGTCCAGCACGGTGCGAGCCTCGCTGTGACAACCGAGGTACGACGCGATCGCATCCACAAGACACTATGTATGACCAACGCTACCAGATTGGGTTGACGCTGTTGCATTTGGCGAGCTTCTCGGGCTGGCGAGATGTCGCCGCGTACCTCTTGGAGCGCGGCGCAAATGCGTTGGCGACAGACAAGGTGCGTCAAGGTGCAGCGCTTCGAAAATGTACAATCTGTCCATAGATTGGCGGACGGAGCATCACGTATGCAGTTACGAATGGCCACGCCGACGTTGTTGCTCTCTTGCTGCCCCACGCGCATGTCAATGCTGTGGTATCGACGACCCTACCCCTCGTTCGCATCACTGACAGCAGGCGTAGGAAGCATCGACCCGTCCCGTGGTCGTCGTGGCCCACGACACGCCCAGCTTGTGCATCGATTTGCAGGTACTACGTGGACATAATTGTCATTCTCTCTCATGATAGTGTCTGTTGTAGACGGGGTTTAGTCTCTTGCACTTGGCCGTGTCCCACGAGCACATGACGACCATGGCCGTCTTGTGCGGCGCCGAGACGCTCAATGTCAACCAAAGAGACCCGGTACGAAGAAGTGATATCTTCATATTTGAACGTACTGAAGAGTATGCTCGATGGACTAGGTGTTTGGCCTCACCGCACTGCACATTGCGTGCGCGTGTGGGCACGTCGAGGCCCTCGAGCTGCTCCTCGGACACCCCCATGCGTCTGTCAACGCCCTCGATTTGGTAGAATTGTTTCTTATAGCATATATGTCGCGGAAGATGCGACGAGGGTCGTAGGCCGGCCGCACCCCATTGATCGTCGCGTGTCAGTATGGTCATGCCGCCATTGTTGCGTCCTTGCTCTCGACGAGCCGCCCCCACCGGACTGCCGAGACGCTTGTGTGTCGCCCATGCTGGGTTAGCGAAATACTGAACGCGTCTCTAGGACGGCAAGTCGGCGTTTGCGATGGCGGTGGCGTACGGCCACAAGGAGATCGCAGCACGCTTGATCCTCGAACACGACGTGGCCGTTCAGATAGCGCACGACGCACTATGACTAAAGTACATGTCGCATAACTAACTCGTATCTTCTCGTCCCCTGTCCAAAGTCGTGGCGAAGGGGTCGCGAGCAACAAGTCGAGAACGCACAGCTAAAATTCTGTCATTTCTGTGAGGACCAAGTGTTTTCTTAGGCAATGACGAGGGTTTCGTCATCGTCGTAGCCAAAACTCGCCTTGTACGAGGAAAAGATCGTCTGGAGACTCGCGACGTATTTGGCCTGGACTGCAGCAACCTCGTCGTCGGTCGGGTTATCGCTCTGCTGGACCTAGTCGCCATCAACAAAGAAACAATCAAATAAATCATCAAAGAATTCAACAAAAATACCGGGATTGGTTTGCCGTAGACAACACCAAACTTGCGCTTGCCCGTAAACTGGTACGGCATCCACGTGCAGAAGCGGCCCCAGAAGAGCAGCATCGGGACCTTGAGGTACGTCAAGAACGCTTCGGTGACCGACTTTGGCGGGTTCCACATGCTATTCATCCTCCATTGTTGTACAAGTTGTCATAGAAAGAGGTATTGACATACTTGTACATCCACTTTTCGCCAAAGACGAAAATCGGCACGAGCTCGACGCCGTTCTTGATGGCGAGCTTGATGAACCCGAGGCGATGGTTCAACACGAGCACCGTCTACACCCATTCAGTTACAGAGTCCGTCGCTCCAGTCAGGTACCTCTTTTGAGTTGGGGTTGGTCTGGAAGATTTCCTTCGAGCCGCCCGGGTACACAATGATGCTGAGCTTGTTGTCGAGGACTTTTTGGGCCGTGGCCCGCGACGCGTCGACCGCGTCGAGCCTAGTCAGGTGCTTCGTTCGACTCCATCGTTTTATTGACAGTGTTGCGTACCAGAGGCAGATCTCGCGGCCCAACGGGACATAAAACATGGGCGTCGCGGCGAGGACTAGTGGACGCCGTCGATGAGCTGCCAATCACAAGCAAGCTTGTCGCGCACCGCGGGCGTGGATGCCGGGAAAGAGCGCGTCAAAGTTGCCAGCGTAGTACGAGAGCCGCGAGAGTATAAGGATGCCGTGCGGGTGGTAGGCAAAGATGTACTAATCACATCATCAATACACCGAATCCCGCAATCGGAATCGAGTCACACACCTGCTTGGTGGCATCCAGCGCTTCTTCGCGGACAATTTCCAAGCTACAAAAGACCATCGGGATGTCGGCATTTTGAATCTATCAAACGTACCCGAGGTATTCGCACATGAGGTTCCACATGCCGTGGTTGCGCAAGCTCGTCCACTGCTTCCCACCCGTCGCGGGCGTGACCTTGCGGTGCGCGCCGTTCAAGTACGTCGGGAGGTAGAGTGCGATGAGCGCCACGGCCACGTAGCCATAGCCCATCTAGATGTGCATAAGATCTGAGAGAATTCTCAAACGAGCATTGCTGTACGTAGTAGAGATAGAGAAGGACGGCGGTCGCCGCCCACATCCACTGCAAATAGTGAATCGAGACAAAGACAATCACATACTGGAGCGCCACGCTACATATACGATCTTAGTTGTCCTCAAAGTTGCGAGTCGAAAGAGCGCACCGAACAAACTCGGGCAACTGCGTGAGCACGCGCTGCGGCGTGTACCGAAGGGCCATCGTCGGAAGGAATCGAAAATGAACCGCTCATCAAGTTCACCGTGGATCGCGCGTGACGTCACAAGGCGTCTGGCCAATCATGTGAGACGATGACGCGCCAGGTCGTCCAGGCTTGCGGGCCACTGGCGCCAGCAGGCGAATGCAGCCAATCAAAACGCTGTTTCGTCAACGCCCGTGCCATACGTCAACGGGTGTACACCTCTGAGACTTGATATTACCCCGCGCCGTGCGACAACCGACAGCAAAGTGCCCTTTAAAAACCTGCGATTTCGCATATTCAAGCACACTTTATACTCCACGTGGTAGCATCAGCCAAAAATGCATCAGTTAATATACTGTAGAATCGCATTTCGTATCCTTTGAAAACCTTCGAAAGCGTATACATTGGCTGGCACCGTGAGAGTGCTCGTGCTCGCAACTCGTTGTTGGAGGCTACGCTCACTATCGTGGCAGCTGCGAGGCTGCGGCGGTGTCAAGTCGTCGCGGCTCAGAAGTAGAGCGCTCTTTTATACCGTGCTGACGCATTCTCGACTGAATGCTAACGCTAGAAAATGTGTGTCATGAAAGGGTAGAGTTGATTTTTGAGGCATTATCCTAATGTTGACGGCCGCGCGGTCATCGCTTCGTACATGAGCTCGTCGTCTTCATCCATCTCATCACGCTTGCACTGGGCAACCACAAGTGCCCAAAAGACAGGAAATGCCAGCACGGAGAGAGCCAACGCAGAGTACGCAAGTGCCTCCAGGAGCTGCTTGAGCAAGCCACTGAACTGCGCTTCGTAGCAAAGTAGCAAACGACTTGTTTGGTACATTTGGCTCAAATACTGTCGACGGCAAGTCTTGGCTTGCGGATACGTCAGCAGAAACGGGTACAGCTTGGGGCTAGCGCCCATGATGCACACGGCCGCCGTTGCGTCGACTTTGGTCAGCGGACAATGCTCGTGGATCCAGTCGCCAAAAGACGACGTGTCGTCCGGCGTTGCCACCGCGTGACGGCAGCCATCGCACGCAACATTGATCGAACGCTCGGCCGCCAGTACACTAGAATTGACTTTGTCGCAAAATTGCAAGAGGGTCGTCGCGTCGTCGATCGGGACGCCAAAGAAGGTCGATGATGTGTTGAGCAGCGCCTGGATACGACTTGTGTCCGTCTTGTTGTCAAAGATGCGCGGTTGGACGAGCGTCTGCCGCAGAGGAAAGGCCGCGCAGTACGATTTACCCTCACGCGCACAGTAGGTCTCTTCCAGCGCATACTGAGCGCTGTACTCGATGCCACGATTGGAGCAGTCCGAGTACGTTTCGACGAGGTACCCATTCGAGCTGTAGGAACGCTGGGAATACCATTCCATTTGGTTTGCCTCCATCTTGGCCACGTCTTTGGCGGTGTACTCTACGCGAGAGGCATCTGGCCAGTAGGTAGAGCTCGTCGCCAAGAGAGCAGGAAGACCCATGAGCGCGCAGAGACCGACGGCACCAAACAGCACGAGCAACAGCGGGGTCGTGGACGCCAATTTGGCGGCGCGGCGCGCGTGCACGAGGCCGGAGACGACGAGACAGAGACCGACGCAGCCGCCGGCGATCGCAGCGTCAGCCAGCGGGACGAGCGGCCGGAGGAAGCTCGAGAGAAGGACGCTCGGCACCGCGACAAAGTACAGAAGAGCAAGGACACTCCACGCAAGGTACGCGCGGATCGGCCACGTGACGAGGTACATGGTGTCGAGGCGAGGTGAATGGCAAACTGCAAAGAAAGCGAATGCAAGCGGGTAGAGTGGTACGACACGTTGAGTCCAACGCGACTGGCCACGTGTGACATGGGCCCAGAAACGCTGTAGACGTGAACAGCTGGCTCGGACAGGCAGACCCTTTTGCAGCAAGGGTCGTTTGTGTAGTAGAGTTGGCCCATGCCGGCGCTACAAGCCAGGGCTAATAAGATCTTATTCGGGCATGGGACCGCCGTGCGAGACCGTCCTTGAACCAAAGAGAAACGAAAGCGGGCGCGAAGCTGGCGTGCTCATACCGCGAACCACAAAGACGTATCCGTCAGTGGGCTAATAGAGTGGCAGGCTTCCAGTGTTTGACACTTCGATTAATGTCAAACACACCGAAAGGACAGGCCATGGTCAGGTCCACCACTAGCGCTACCGGTATGCAATCGACATACTTATCTGTGGCCATCGAGGTTCGGGTGACCATTGTCGTATGCACATACATACTATTTATGGCAAATGACGTCTCGTCACATTGATACCGCGCTGGGATAAATCATTACCTTGACTCGTTTTGTGCGCAAATGGCCGACGCCACATTTCCGCAACGAGGTCGACCGCATCATTCGGCTCTAAAACGTCTTCTACGCGATGTTGCCGATCGACCTTGGCCAATGTTGTGAGGCATGGGGGACCTGCTTCCCAGTGGGCTTCAAAATTTTGTGTATATCGTACAAACACGCAATACCATATTGGGCAATATCGCAATTGAATCTCTAGCCTTGCGACTTGTGTTACTCTAGCCCAACCTCGAGCCAGTAGGCCTCTCCATAGGCCGGCTCGAGCCGTGGAGCCGACGGTTCGGTCGATCTTGCTGTGGCTCCGCTCCATTTTTCGAGCCGAACCATGGAGAGACCTACTGCTTGTATCCCTCTCCACAGTTCGCGTCTACTGAGTAGCAAGCAAAAGGCTCGATAAGCCAAACAAACCCAATGGACCAAGTCAAGCCAAGACCCAGTGGAGTGCATTGGCGGGGGAATTACGGATAAATAAGTGTTAACCGGAATTGAGACATTTGTTGGATCGGCAAGTGGATTGCGAGGCCATTTTGGGCACGAAGGCCGCCGAGTTCCGCAGATCGCATCGTGCAACATGGCAGCAACCACGAAGCTCATGCAGCGCCTCGGGCTCCAGCTGCCCGTGATCCAAGCGCCCATGTACAACGTCTCGACGCCGGCCCTCGTGGCGGCGGTCCATCGCCACGGCGCTTTAGGTTCGTACGGCGCCGGCTACAAGGCGCCCGACGCGCTCCGCGCCGCCTTGGCCGACATCACGGCGCTCGTGCCCGACAAGAACTTCAACGTCAACGTCTTTGTCGACGCGGCGCCATCGACGCCCGAGTCCAAGACCGGCTGGGACGCATACGAGTCGCTCCTGCAACCAGTGCGCGCCGAGCTCGGCCTCGACACGACGCCGCGCCCGTTCCCGCAGGCAGCGATCCCGAGCGTGCTCGAGGACCAGATGCAGGTCATTCTCGACGTGCAGCCGCGCGTCGTCAGCTTTTGTTTTGGCGTCCTCGATCCGGCGCTCGTCCGCGCCTGCCAGAAGTTTGCAATCGTGCTTGGCACCGCCACGACGGTCGAGGAGGCCATCGCGCTCGAAGCTGCGGGTGTCGACGCCATCATCGCCCAAGGTACTCAAAGTCACGACGCGATCGGTTCTCAAAAGACGTTGTAGGCAGCGAGGCGGGTGGCCACCGCAGCTCGTTCCTGGGCGACAGCACTGGCTCGATGCTTGGGAGCATGGCGCTCATTCCTCAGATCTGCGACGCGGTCAAGGTGCCTGTCATTGCTGCCGGTACAACGCCATCCCATCGAGCACACATCGGTATCACAGAATCTCATAGGCGGCATCTCGGACCGCCGGCACATGCTGGCAGCGTTTGCCCTGGGCGCCGACATGGTCCAAGTGGGCACTGCGTTTCTCACGACGCCCGAGAGTGGACTGCCGCCCCAACGCAAGGAAGCGATCACCGCCGCGACGAGCTCGACAGCGAGTGTCGTCACGCGGGGTCTGACGGGGCGACCCGCACGCATGCTGCGCAACGAGCTCGTGGATCGTCTCGTGCCCCACGAGGTGGACGCGGCGTCGAGTGCGCTTCAACGTCAGCGCATGGCCGACATCTTTGGCACGCACGACCCGCGCTACTCGGCGCTCCTCGCGGGCCAAGGCCACGCCTACTGCCGCCTAAACGATACCGTCGCGACAGTGTTGGCTCGGTTTGCGTGAGCTCAGCACGCATATAAGATCTTGTTGACGGCGAAAATGCTAGCTGTGGACGATCGCGTTGATCTCTTGCTGCACCTGCATGACTGCGAGGAGGTCGCCCACCATGAGAATCTTGGTC
>NW_008246068.1:732777-733395 GCF_000281045.1 Saprolegnia diclina VS20
GCAACACTGGCTAACGTACTCGTACTAGCACTCGTCTGAAGGAGTCGATCCAGGTCTTGGCTCCATGCGTCAGATGCAGGCACAGTATCATGAAGCCTCCACCCGCTCGCACTCGACGTCCACGCCGATGGCTTGGGCTTGCCGCGCGGAGGTAGCTCCTCGACGCCTGCCACTCCCTTGGTGAGGCGGGGTGGTTTGGTGTTGTTGGCTGGCGGCGTCGGTGTTGTTGACGTCAACGGTGTTGTTGCTGTCGGCGGCGGCGGTAGGCAAGGGTCCTGTGGGCGGGCTCCAGCAACACTGGCGTCACCAGTAGTACCGGTTTGAAGGAGTCGATCCAGGTCTTGGCTCCATGCGTCGGATGCGGGCACAGCATCATGGAGCTTCCACCCGCTCGCACTCGCATCCCACGCCGACGGCATGGGTGCGGGCACTGGTTGGTACGGGAAGGGCGTAGCCGGCGGTGGCACGACCGGCGCTTCTTGCATGGCCAGCTCACTGCTGCTGCTCGGTGGCGGTGAGGTCACAACACGCGGCGGCGTCGGCAGAATAGCCTTGGTCGTCCAGCGCTCTTCGCTCGGATGGCGGGCACTCGTGTACTCTTGCTTCTTGTCGTAGGAC
>NW_008246068.1:735990-737214 GCF_000281045.1 Saprolegnia diclina VS20
TCGGGCGAGTAGTCGCGGTCGCGTGGCTGGTCGTTGCGCTGTCGCATGCGTTTGTAGTTGTCGTCGATCGCCTTGACCGCCGCAAAGAATGCTGCGTACAGGTTCTCGAGCGCGCCTGTGAGCACAAACAGCGTCTTCAACCGAAGGTTGACGACGCTCTTGAGCACCTTGGTCTCGACGTGAAGCCGTTCGTACGTCACCACCATGCGCGAGTTGTTGGCGCTCATGACGTCACGGTTGAGCAAGACGATGCGGAGTGTATACACGAGGCGAGTCGGGTCCGACGGCAACGCTTCAAAGTCGACTTGCACTTGGTGGAGCCGGTTGCAAGCGGCCTTGACGTTGTCGGCCGCGCCTGTAATGTGCAGCCGGCGCAGCGGCGACGCTATCTCCATCTCTTCGATGTCTTCAATGTAGATGTGCGTGTGAGTGGCGTCGGCGACGTGCTGGAGGCGCCCCGACGCATGCTCCGAGAGGTACGCCGCAAAGTCGGATCGAATGGGCACGACCGACTTGTCGTGCATGTATGTGGCGGTCAGGAAGGTCGGCTTGGGCTTGGCGCGCAGGAGCTTTTGCATGTGTGGCATTAGCACGCGCAGGCCCGCGTCGATCGTCCTCGGCGTGCCACCGATGCAGAGGAGGCGGCAGTCCTTGTAGACGGACGCGCCGATGATGTACATGTTGCTCTCGACCGACCGCCCGAGCTCCTTGAGCTCCGCGCTCCAGCCCGCACCGAGGCTCTGGGCCATCTCGGTTGGCACGAGCATGTACGACTTGGCCTCGTGCTCCCGCATTGTCAACCAAAGTGACGTGTTTCTCAAGACTGCCCCGAAACGACCAGCCAGTGTTTCCAACCAGTGTGTCAGACACTGTTTCATACACTGGGTTGTCGTCAGCACGTGCTGCCTTGTAGGAAGACAGTGTTGTCGTTTGTGTATCGTACAATTCAAGGTCGTCGTAACCACTCGTCTATACTTGTGTTTCGCTCGTCGCCAAACGCTACAAGCTGCCAAGGTACCTGCCTCGTTTGGTCGTTCATGCTGCAGTGAGTGTGGATTGCGTGCGCTGCGAGTGTGGATTGCGTGCGCTGCGAGTGTGGATTGCGCTGCGAGGGTGGATTGTGGTGTCTCATAGCGTGCTCTTGCGTGTCATCTCGTTCTCTTGGTGCAACACGTTGCTGCTGCGTGAGCTTGGCTCGGCTGCTGTGGCATCTTATTTTCGGCA
>NW_008246068.1:740476-741164 GCF_000281045.1 Saprolegnia diclina VS20
CGTAGCCCGCCGCCCGTCAAAATCTTGTCGGCCGTGTCCATGTCGACGCGCATCTCGACCTGCGTTTGGATCGAGGGGATCGGCGCACGGGGCCGCTGAGCCTCGACCGACGACGGCGTCGGAGTCGCCTTAACGGTTGGTAAGGCCTCGGACGCTTTGACGACCATTGGCGACGGTACACGGCTGGACGCAACCGAAGGTGCCGGCGGCGGCGCGCGAGTCGAAGCCGTCGTAGCTGTCGACGAGGCGGGAGACACGTTTGGGGTTTTCCGGCTGTCGTCGTTGCTCTTGTCATGCGAATCGCTTGGCAGCGTCACGTGGCGGCGGGACGACGAAGCTTCACTGCTGGTTCGGCTCGATGAAGCGTCGGCCAAGTAGACGGTGCGTCCACCTCCCGTCGCCATGTCCGACAGCAGTGTACGTTGAATCTTGGCCGGCGGCATCGGTGGGTCACTCAGTGGGCGCTTGAGTCGATCGTCTGTACTGTCGCCCTTGCTGGCTGTAAAGTCTATAGATGACTTGTTGATGCCACCGAGGTTGACGATCGTTGTGCGCTGCGGCACGACCGGCGTCGTCGACCGGCTCAGTTGCACGATCTTGCCGCGCGGTGGCAGCTCGGACGCCTCGGTGCCCGTCACTGCATGCATGCCAAGTGGCGGTCTGGTGCTAGCCGTCGTCGTCATCGTTG
>NW_008246068.1:746370-797626 GCF_000281045.1 Saprolegnia diclina VS20
CGTCACACTATTATCTCACATTGCGAACCGTCGCGTATCTTTGCTTTTGCCAGCGATGGGCGAAGCGCCGAGCTGGCGACACATGTGGGGCGCGCGGGTCAAGACGCCGTGCGACATGGAGGACGACGTGCTCGAAGACGTGATCAAGCACACGACGTCGCGCCTCGGGCAGTACGACACGGAGGAGTGGGAGAAGCACGGGCTCGCGGTCTGCGAAGACATCCGCGACCACCTCGACAAGGCGTGGGACCCGTCCTGGGTCGTGTGCATTGGCCGCAACTTTGGCTCGTACGTCACGCACGTCACGCGCAACTTTGTCTACTTTTACTACAACGAAAAGGCCATCCTGATCTACAAGGCGGGCTAACTAGGTGACGCATGTACATATAAACAAAATCACATAATCTCAGTCCTTTCTTGCTGGCATTAGTGGGTGTCGTCGCCGCTTGGATGACTCGGCGTCGTCACGAGCTCGATCGTACTCCAGTCGCCGCGCCCGACAGCGTTCTGCGCCCGCACCGAGACATCAAAGCACGTTTCGAGTTGGAGGCCTTCGATCGTGATGGCCTGCGTGTCACGCAGCCGCGAGTGCGTCGTCGTTTGGCTGCGCCACCCGCGCACCTACCCACGACAACACTGTCGTCTACAGCATGCATGACAATCTGTGCATCTACCATGGATTTCTCGCCGGGGACGTGGACGCGGTACCGGACTTCGTATTTCTCAATCATGCTGCCGTTGCTGAGCGGCGTCGCCCAGCGCAGGTTCAGAATGCACTTGTACAGCGTATAGGGCACGCGCTTATCGACGAGCCGAAGGACGCCCTTTTCATTCTCTTCAGCGACTTGAATATGGCGAAAGACATGCTCGGTTGAGATGTGGCACGTGGCCTCGGTGCGCTCCGGTGCGTTTGGGACTAGCATACACGGCATGACGGCCTCGTCCAGTAGGAAGACGCATGCTTTTCGCCGAGTTTTTGAGCAAGCGCGAGCACTGATCGATCGCGTCGGCGTCGTCCGAGTGCTCGCCGCAGAGGTCCAGCGCGGTTTGGCCCAAATAGCAAGGCATGGTGCTATGCCCCACTGCAATGAGTCGTATTCGTCGCGGGTTCATGTACCGGTCGGCGCCGTGTTTAAGGAGCCAGCGTACAAGCGGCGGGTGGGCAAAGAGCGAGGCGATGAAGAGCGGGGTCGCGTCCTGCAGCTGCCACCTACGCGCAATGGCAAGTGACAGCACCCAAGTCTTGCACATAGTCTGAGCGTGTACGCACCAGTACAGAGTCTCCCACTCGAGCTTGGCGCGGCTCATGTGCGTCGTGAGCTTCTGCGCAATCGCATGCACGTGGCTCGTGAGATCGCGCGTCATGACTAGACAGACACATTGTCCATCAGGCTGACGACAATATTCGTAGTTAGCACTCTCCAAGTCGCCGTGGATGAGCGCGCGCAATAGCGTGACTCGCCACGGTTCGTTCCCCTCGTCTTCCGGGTCCGTCGACGACGTGCTCTTGTACGTCATGTGGAATGGACCGTTACAAAGTGGTTCCAACGACCATGACGTGGCACGCCCACTGACCAGCATCCTGGCAACCAACTTCAACTTGGCGCCAAATTGGCGTGTACGGCAGGAAATTCTACTGATAAAGAAGAACTTGAATCGACATGGCATTCACAACTCTATTATAGTGTGTAGTGTGATAATTGTACGAGTGTATTTATTGACACAACCAGGCGACGCGTATCTTAGAGGGCAAACTGCCAGTCGAAGAAAAGGCTGACGTTCGCGTACGCCAAGCAGTTGTACGGGCGCATGCCGTGCTTGAGCACATGCGCGCCGTACTTGGGAAACTGCTCGACGCACTTGGAGGCATATGTTTTCGCGAGACCGTGGACAAGGATCGTCGTCAAGAGGTCTTGCCGTGGCGACCCGAGGCACGCGTAGCCGGGGCGCGACATGTACAAGGCCGCAATCTCATCGCGCGTCGCGTCGAGCAGCCGCTGCATCGCATCGTCCATGCGGTTGTCGAGAAGCATTGCGCCTTTGGTCAAGCGCGGCCAGTTCATGAAGTAGCACGAGTGGAGCGTTGGGGCCTTGGATCTGTTGCTGTGGCTGCACGCTTTCGCCATGGCGTGGAAGGACGCCTGCGACATGTAGTCGCCAACGTTGCCCCACGATATCGAGTGCGGCTCGTACGCCTTGATGAGCTGCAGCTCGAGGGTATCCCGCGCACGCAAGGTCGTCGGCGGCCAAATCTCGACAACGACAAAGCCACTCACGAGATGATGCTGGAGGCGCGCGATGCGCGACCGCAGGTAGTCGGCGCACGCGTCCATGAGCGTCCGGCCAGGCGCACGTGACGTGACGTGGAGACTCAGAAACGCATCGACATCGACCGCATGGAAGATTGACTCCATGCACGCTCGGGACGACGGATGCGACGACGGCACACCGCTCATCGTGACGCTGCCCACGTCCGCGCCAAGGAGCTGGCCCGTCAGCGCATACTCGAGCGCGCTCATACGGTCATTCGGCGAGGCAAAGGTGGCCGACGCACACAGCGACTGGTTGTCAAGCTTGCGCTTCCACTCGTTGCGCGCGGTTTCCACGCTCGGGACGCACGCTTGCCAGTGCGTCAAGAGGTCGCGCACCGACGACGTCAAATGGTCGCTATCAAGCAAGACGGGCGCGACGCCGGCTTGGAACGCAGTCAGAGTCGACTGCAGCCAGCACGACGAGTACCTTACTTGCAGAATCGCATCCACGGAGGCCTTTCCGAGGAGCATCGCGAGGATCACACGCGTCTTGGCGACGCAGTAGATGGACCCTTCGATCCCGACCCAGTGCGCAGGGTTGCTCGAATCCGCCGACGTCAATGCGACCGAGGTGAGGTAGGAGAGGTCGACAAAGCCGATCGCAATGTGGGTCTCGCCCGGCGGCAGCGCCGGCATGTCGTCGCCCACAAACGTGTTGGTGAACGTGTGGTGGATGCGCGGGTCGTAGACGCAGTCGTCGCGGTCACGCTCGCGCGTGTCGCCGTCTTTTGCTGCATGGTACCACGAGTGGGCAGGGAAGCTTTGGACGCGCGCCATAATGTCTGCAGACGATGGCGGCTGGGTCGACTCGGCGCCGTTGAAGACCGCGACGAGCGGTTCGTCCATGTACATGTTGCGCAGCACCTCGTAGCACATGCGCACGTGCATGTACGCATGCGGCAAATCGAGGCCGCGCGAGGTCGTACAAATTCTGGACGCCAACCGGCGTGCACGTCGGCTTGTGCGTCTTCCAATGGCTTCGCTGGCAGTCGCGCCCGCAGTACCACACGCTCTGGCATCGACTGCAGCGCGCCGGCGCCGTCGGTCGGCCACACGCGGCGCAAGGCATAGCAAGAAGCTGTCAACTTTTGCCGTCAGCTCAAGCGGTCCTGCGGGGGGGTGGACCTCATTTTTACATAACCATTGCCATTCAATTCGACAGGCCGTCAAGCCCCCATCAAAAAAGGTCTTTCGGGTACCACCCTGTAGGGACCCCCTAGAAATGTGATGGGCATGCTGGCGCGCCATGCGTTCGAACGACCTTGTCGGGCAGTGGGCGGAGGGTCCCGCCCGCAACTACGCTGAGTTAGCGTTTTTAGCGAAGCGAGCAAAGACGCGTCCGAAGTGTGCCTGGCTAGTGACGATAGCTTGGCAGGACGCCAGTGCGACACTGAGCTCAGATTCGGACGCTGTACTTTGCTGCACCGACACTATAAAGCTCTGGGTGCTGACGCCAACGATGGCCCTATTATGGATGCTGCGTGAGCAACTGGGTCGGCTCCCGTCTTTTGGTTTTGATCGAGGCCAAAGGAGCCGAGTAGCTTGAGGCACTGGTTACTTGCGCTCATCGCGTAGTACTGCGTTGGACAACAAAGAGGGGCGCAGTACAAAGCACTTGGTACAGATGAGCTCGGCGCTACCGCGACGTCAGCGCTTCGTGCTCACTGCCATTCTCCTCCTCATATTAGCTCGTCTTATAGACGTGTGATGAGCAATGCACGCAAGTCGCAATGAAATATTTGGCGCCCGCCGCCCATCGTGGTGCCAGCTGCGACGGCGCCGTTCTTTGGCGCCCACCGACCGGCACAGGAAGCCCGAGACAGATACTTCTACATGTATACGATTACTGTTGGTACTGGTACAGCGCTGTCGGTAGCATCCAAGCGACTTGGCGTCGCCAGCTTCAAGTTCCTTTAGCAACCAAAGGAGGCCCATGCAACGCAGGAGCCGTACGACTATCACGTGTCGTGGTGACGGAGTACAGTAGTTGGCGACAGATGTCGCAGGCTCGGCGCTCGCGCAGTCCAGTACTCTCTTGCAGCCATTCGTTTGGAGTCTTAGGTGGCTTCCTACGCCAGCGTGTGGTCGAATCGAGTGGCAGCGAGAGCGAGCGACTTGGCTTGCGACTTGGCTTGGTCAGCTGTCGATGTGCTGCGTGGCGCTGCTGCCACGTGCTTTCCGCCCACGTAACTCACGTTGAAGATCGCGCGTGATTCGTTCGTCTCGTGCAACAGCTTTCATTTCGAAAAAACCACCGGCCGCAGCATGCGCTTGGTATACCTTCTCGCTGCGCTGGCGACATGCGCTGTTGCCGACGACCGCGATGAGCTCCTCGACCGCATGAACGTCTGGAAGCAGAGCGGCGCCGGCCTCGAGGCGCTGAGGCGCAACCTCTCGAGCCCGCTCGAGTCTACCAACATTGACGCTGAGCTCGCCGCGTTCAATGCGACGCTGCAGACGGTCGCGGAGCTCAACAAGCTGCACCCGCTTGCGCGCTTTTCAGAAAACAACCCGTTTGCACTCATGACCCAAGACGAGTTTGAAGCGTACGTCGCCGGCAACAAGCCGGCGCGCAACGAGACGTGGACGCAGACCGAAGACGCGACGGTCTTGCCGGCGTCGACGGCCACGACGTCGGTCGACTGGTCGACCTCGGGCTGCGTCGCGCCCGTGCGCAACCAAGGCGTGTGTGGCTCGTGCTTTGCGTACGCCGCGGTCGCCGCGGCCGAAAGTGCCTACTGCCTAGTCAACAACCGCCAGCTCACGCTCTTCTCGGACCAGCAGGCGCTCAGCTGTGGGCCGGGCAATGGTTGCTACGGCGGCTGGTCCGACCTCTCGCTCGGGTGGATGGCGGCCAACGGCGTGTGCACGCTTGACGCCTACCCCAACAGTAACGAGTGGACAATGACGACAGCCGCCTGCGCGAAGAACTGCGCGCCCATCAGGATGCCGTTCACGACGGTCGCCAGCACTGTCGGCGAGCTCGAGCTCGAGCAAGCGCTCAACATCCAGCCGGTCGCGGTCGACATTGGCTCATCGAGCCCGGTCTTCAAGAACTACGCCGGCGGCATCATCACGGGGGGCTGCGACACGTGGTTCGATCACGTCCTCCTCGGTGTTGGCTACGGCAACGACGGCGGTGTCCCGTTCTTCAAGATGAAAAACTCGTGGGGAAAATGGTGGGGCGAGGACGGCTACGTCCGGCTTCAACGCGGCGTCGGCGGCATCGGTACGTGCGGTCTCGCCCGCCACGCCGCGTACCCGATCGTCTTCAAGCCGCAAGTCAACCTCGTCACGGCCACCGGCAATGTCATTTCCGAGTACTACTCCAACTTGTATGCAGGCCCGAGCCGCGGACCGTCGCCCAACGTGGAGTGGAGCTACGACATCAGCACGCACCAGATCAAGGTCAACTCGAACCACGAGTGCCTTGACGCCTACGTCGACGGCAGTGCGTACAAGGTGCACACGTACAAGTGCGACGCCTCGAACGGCAACCAGCGCTGGCGCATCGACAGCGCCAGTCACCGCATCCAGCACATGACACACGCTAACCTCTGCCTCGACGTCGACCCGAGCCAGAACAACAAGGTGCAGGTGTGGGCCTGTGGCAACCCAGCGCCGAACCAGTGGCTGGCGGTCTCGGAAGAAATCGTGAAGCTCTACAGCTTCAACAACCGGTTTCTATCGTCGAACGGCGAGATGATCCAGTTCCCGCCCGAAGGCAGCTACCCGTACGAGTGGGTCGTCAACAACGTGGACAACACGTGGCGCGCGCGCTCCAACACGGGCGACCCGCAGCGCTGCCTCGACGCCTACCAGCCCTGGAACGGCGGCGTCGTGCACTTGTACGCGTGCGACGCGACCAACGCCAACCAAAAGTGGCGCTACGACGCGAGTACGCAGCAGCTCCGCCACGTGACGCACGTTGGCTTCTGCCTCGACATGCGGACGGCAGAAGGTAGCCAAGCGCACCTGTGGCGATGCAATGCGCCGACCAACGACCTCCAGCGCTTCACCTATGTCTCGCAGTCGTTTCCGTAAACTTTTGGGATAGTCTAATTTTAAAACTGATTTTTATGTGACAATCCATCGACCGCTTTGATTGAGAAAGGGGTGGGGCCATGCTAAACAACGTGGCAAGACCCGATGAAAGCAATGGACCAGCTCCGGACGCTGACCACGTACAAGTGTCCCGGCGACGACCTGTTGAATCGAGCTCGCTCGCCTCTTGCGCTCAAGACCACTAGTAGCAATCGCTGGAGTCGCCCGGCACACCTCAATGCACGAGCTCTCCGACGGACGCGGCAAGAAGAACTGTCCGGCGAGTGCCAAACCTCGCGCGTTGATGCATAGGTCGTTGACACGCCGTTGGGACCAAAACCGACCAACAGCAGCTGAACAGGGCTGGACAAGGAGCGTGGAGACGGTGGCGACGACCATCGATGTCCTTGGTTCAGCTCCACGGGCATGTCGCGATGCGTTGGGCGAAGGGGCCATTTTCCTAGAGTCTCTCCAGTTGTTCGAACACGTTGCTCGCAGTAGGCGCATGGACGTCGACACAGAACTGATCGGTGTGCAGCCAACGAATGGCATTCGCACGTTCAACTGCACCACCATCGACTGCTACGAATATATTGTCGCTCGTCTCGTTGCGCATTCTCGACCATCTTGGCCACCTTGTACTAGAGATGGACGAGTAAACTACTGCGTACGGACTCTAATTGTCAGTGGCAGGCTCTTGCCACCCATTGGTTGGGTGGGAGCGGTATTAAGACAATATACTCCACAAACATACAGACACAAGTTGTTCGTCATCTTGGTAGACACGTCGAGACTGGCCATCGCCTTCTTCTTCATTCGCTCCGCAGAGCCTTGCTCTTCGCGCATTGCTTGACAGCGCTTGCGGCCAGAGTCATTAGACCCATGACGGCAAGCTCTGTTCGGTCCTTGCAGGTAGTGCGACCTAAAATGCGGGGCCCTGAAATGAGCTCAAGCATTGTTGTGCCTGTGTCTTCTGCAAGCGTAGCGCATGGTAGGCGAGGAACGCTCCAGTTCGGCGGGATGCTGTTGCTACGCTCATAGAGCGAGGTCGAGGTGCTCAAGAGCAGCTGCCGGCGATGCCAGGTGTCGAGGTGGGTTTGTTCAACACAAGGTGCGCCACAAGGGAGGACAAAAGTGGATTATGAATTAGACGAGTAGTTTATTGCTGGAGCTTGGACTTGATGTAGGCAAGGACGACCGACATCGGGCGCAGGTCGTACTCTTCCAAGACCGAGTGGGGCTTGGTGACCTGGTCGCCCTCGAGGCGGTTCAGCAGCGTGACGCAGACGACCGCCGCGGGGATGTTGAGCTTGTGCGTGAACGCCGCAAAGAGACGGCTCTCCATCTCAATGTTGCGCGTGCCGGCGTCGTGGCACACCTGGAGGAACGCGAGCTTCTCCTCGTTCGTGTACTCGCAGATCGCGCCATCGAGGCGGCCCTGCTCCTCGTAAAAGTCGTCGGCGCAGAGCGTCTTGCCAATCGCGTACGGGATCGAGATGTCGTCGCAAACAGCCGCGATCTCAGCCGTCACGGCAGCGTCCAGGACGGCCGGGCGTTCGTGGAGCTTGCCAAGGATCGGCACGACGTGCACGGGGCGGAGCTCGTGGTTGAGCGCCTCGGACGTGAGGACGACGGTACCGCCTTCGACGCCGACGCCGCCGCTCGTGCCCATGCGGATGTAGATGGCGTCGTGCGCGCCGGCGTACTCGAGGAGCTTGGTGACTTCGTGGAGGAGAATCGAGATCGACGGCATGCCCATGCCATGCTATAGGAAACGAGGCATGAGACAAACGGTGATGCAAATGACAATAGGCGTACGTTGGCGATGAGGACGGGGCCGACCTTGTACGTCGTGTAGCGCGACGTCGAGCCAATGTGCGAGAGGTTGTAGCCGAACGGCGCCTTGATGCCAAGCGTCTCGGCGAGCTTGAGCGCAAACGTCTTCATGCGCTCGGCGCTGCCGCCGCAGATGAAGAACTTGATGTCACCAAAGATGGCGCGGAACTCGTCGCGCTCGGCCTCCGAGTACGAGAGACCGAGGTGGTAGAGCACGTCCGTCGACGGGTTCTCGAGGTTGGCGTTGATGACGTGGACGTGGGCCATGCTGATGGGAAGGCGAAGTGTGCAGACGAATGCAAATTCAAAAGTGCGCTCCAAAGTGAGGGCCCTGCGTCTGCAACCTGATTGGCCAACGCAATAGCGTTGCGGGACTCCGTCGCGACTTCAGTCGGCTGTTTCTCAAGATGGCGCCACAGCCCAATTGACGGGTTGATCCGGACCGCCACGAGTAGCTGAGCGTTGAAACGGCAGTTTGCACTTTCTACATGACGTGGCATGCTCTCGGACGATGGCCGTTTCAAACCCACCACTCCAATCGGCTTCGCACCGGTGGTCGACGTATTTGACGCCGCAGTAGACAACGCTGGTAGATCGTCAGCGCGCTTGCCTCTTGTACACCCTGCGGCGTCAAGAGCACCACGCATATCGGTCACCGACGGGCGCCGTGTTGTACTGGATCAAAGTATGGTCATATGCATGCAAGGACTGCATTTGTATCACTGAGATGCGTGCGACATCCGCCTGTGGCGGCCCGAAAGCAGCCAAGTGGCGAGTCTCTAAGGGTAGAGCGTCCAACTCTTTCGAGCAGTGTGCCTCAAGATGTGCGGCCCAACTTGGGCGGCGACTTGCTGCCGTGGCTTCTTCAACCTGGGACACGGCCAACTTCAAGCAGGCGCCTCGTCATGCGCTGCACGACGGATCTCTACAGCGACCTCTAACGCCGACGATGCCATCGACGACCCAGTATTCGCTTGGTCATGGTGCGCCGCATACTATAGTACCGGTGGCGATAAATGCCTCATCTTCGCAACTCGTTTTGGGAGGATTCAGACGTAGTACGACCACAGTACATGTATCTTTTTCCCAAACTTCAATGTGTTGGCATAGCTTCAGATTCAGTGTCGGGTTTATGGGCTGTGCGGGATAAAACCGACGCTGAATCTGACTGAGACATACGTGGCAGCCGGAGTCGCCGGCATCGTGCTTGGGCCATGGCGCGCGCGTTCGACGAGTTGGGTGTCTTGCGTGCTTACACGCAAGGATGGGCAAGGATGTGGCGCACCCAAGCACGAGGCGCTTGGCGTCGTTACGCTGGCGGGACCCATCGACGTCTCTTCTTGTCGCTCCTAGGCGGAGCCACCTGCAGCGTTGGCGCCCTTGCTTTCATCAACCTAGTGTCGTTACCGTCCACAGCGGCGATCTCGTTGCTCGATTCGCAAGTCCGAAACCATCTCTCTCGTCGCCAAGTGACCCATTTGCACAGAAGTACATGCATTTATTACTCTCACTCCTTCTACGACCACTCACTCTACGCGTCCTCCGCGACCGGTGCTTCGTCTTCTTCTTGCGCCGTCGTCTTGGCCTTGATGTAGGCAAGGAGCACCGCCATCGGGCGCAGGTCGTAGCTCTCAAGCACCTCGTGGGGCTGCGTGATCTGGTCGCCTTCAAGGCGGTTCAGCAGCGTGACGCAGACGACCGCCGCCGGAATACTGAGCTTGTGGCAGAACGCGGCGAACATGCGCGCTTCCATCTCAATGTTGCGCGTGCCGGCGTCGTACGCCTTTTGGAGAAAGGCCATCTTGTCCTCGTTCGTGTACTCGCAGATCGCGCCGTCGAGGCGGCCCTGCTCCTCATAAAAGTCGTCGCACGACAGCGTCTTGCCGATCGTGTGGGGCAGCTCGAGCGCCTCGCACGTCGCTGCAATCTCAAGCGCGATCGCCGCGTCCAGCACCGCGACGCGTTCGTGGACCTTGCCGAGAATCGGGATGCGGTGGATGGCTTCGAGCTCGTGGTTGAGGCCGGCCGACGAAATCACGACCGTGCCGCCAGCGACACCGACGCCGCCGCTCGTGCCCATGCGGATGTAGATCGCGTCTTGGGCACCCGCATGCTCGAGGAGCTTGGTGACTTCATGCAGCAGGATCGACGTCGAGGGCATGCCCATGCCGTGCTACGGCAGCAATGATACATTGATACATTGAAAGAACAAAGGACGTACGTTGGCGATGAGGACGGGGCCGACCTTGTAGATGACGTAGCGCGACGTCGACCCAATGGGCGCGAGGCTGTAGCCAAATGGCGCCTTGATGTCGAGTGTCTCGGCGAGCTTGTGCGCAAACGTCTTCATGCGCTCTGCGCTGCCGCCGCAGACGAAAAACTAGCACCGTATCAAGTTGATACACATGCAGTCAAACAGGAAGACATGTACCTTGACGTCGCCAAAGATGGACGCGATCTCGCAGCAGTTGTCCTGCGAGTACGAGAGACCGAGGTGGTACAGCACGTCTTGCGCGTCTGGCGTGATGTTGTCGTTGCAAATGTGGTGGTGCGCACTCGGGAGCTGCATCGTAAACGTGTGCTTTCGGTTTTGAAAAATGAAAAGTGAAAAATGACTTTTGGGTTCAAAGTCCCAATCGGTCCCAACTTCAACTTGGCACCCCGTCTTTGCAACCTGGCGTCGCTTCTGTGGCGCCTCCGCTTTCGTAGGTGGCTGCTGCAACACGGCAACTTTGCCGGCGTATCGCAGCCCGTCGAGTCGGGTAATCAATGACAGCCTACTGCTATGCTGTGGCTTCGGTGTATGCGTGGCGTTGGTGCCACGAGGGGTAGGGTTGCCGATGGTGTGCATGGTTCTGTTCTCGACTGCACCATTTCGAGTCGCGCGTTTATAAAAAAAGAGCTATGTAAACTTGTTGGCGTGGGACGTCGGCAACATGTCGTCGTCGGCCGCTACGACGTCTCGTTTATGACCCGACCTAGTTTCGATGCAAGTACCGGACTTGCCTCGGCTCACGACCGATGCAAAGTGGAACGTGCTCTGGCCCTGCAGACTCTTGTGCAAAAACGGCGATAGCCCGAGGAAGACCGACGTGGCCGCAAGAAATTGCAGGTACACAGGCCGCGAGATGAGCTGCGTCGCCTGCGCCTTGATCATAAAGATGAGCGCGACCTCGCCCACCTACACCGCGATGGACGTTGAGTTCAAGTCGTTTTTGACGTTGAGTTGGAGTTGTCTTTGCGTTGCAGTGTCGATACCTGGCAGAGGCTCAGCGCCGCCTTCATCGCGCGCAGTATCGGGATGCGGAAAAACGTCATGAGCCCGAGAAGAAGCGTGATCTTGATGACGACGATGCACAGCATCATCGAAAGCACTTGGAGGCAGTTGCGGACGAGGTAAACCTAGTCGCATTAGCAATACGCTAATCATGTCGGAATGGCTGGGTACCGGGTTGAGGATCATGCCAATGCAGGCAAAGAACATACTCCCAAAGAGGTTGTCGAGCACGCGGATCGATGTGAGTGTCACTTTGAGATTCGTTTGGCCCATAAACGCAAGGCCGGCGAAGAACGCGCCGCTCTCAAGCGACAGCCCCAGCGTCTACATGCTCCATTCTATATAGACTATAGACAATATTGGTTGTGTACCTCGGTGAAGAGCGCCATAAAGAGACACACCGAGACGATACCAAGCAAAACGAGCGGCGAATGGTGGACTTGCTCCATCGACGCGAGAAACGCGAGCAGCGGCGGCACGACGCGCCTACGTACACAGTGTCGTCGTTTTCGCAGCAGACAAGTTGTCCAAAATACACATGCAAGACGATCGTGAGACCGACGACAATGCCGTACGCAAAGAGCGTCTTGAGCACCGCGATGCTCACGAGCCCGGCCGACCCGTGGTGCGTAAACCACTCGGGCGTCGCAAGCGCAAAGCTCATGAGCACGTCTTGCACCGCCACGATGGCCGTGACGAGCTATCGTCGTGCATGAGCGAATAGGGTTATGGATTGTCGCCGTACCCGACCAAAGACCGTGTGGCGGAGGCTCTGCGTGCGCACGTACTCGGCGAGCGGCGCGGTCGATGTAAAGCAAACGCCAGCTCCGAGAATGAGGCCTTCCGAGAGCGACGGGGCCTAGCACCAGATATTTGTAACTCAACAGGAACGGACGACAGACCCAGCCCAGGCTCGTGCCGACAAGCGCCATGCACACCATGGTGGCAGCCACGTAGAGCGCGCCAGCGACCAAGTATCGCTTGAGCACCTCGTCGGCGCGCTGCACCGAGTACTCGGCGCCGTGGGCTAGGACAAGCGTGATGCCAGCAATACGAATGATCGAATATACCAAAAAGAAGGAAAATGGTGCCAAAGAGCGAGATGGTCTCGACCTCCTTGAAGTGGTGCACAAGCCCGAGGCCCGACGGACCGACGACCGCGCCGCCGACGAGGTACCCGATCGTCGGCGGGAGGTTGATCCAC
Source organism: Saprolegnia diclina VS20 (assembly GCF_000281045.1). Classification (NCBI taxonomy): domain Eukaryota; phylum Oomycota; class Saprolegniomycetes; order Saprolegniales; family Saprolegniaceae; genus Saprolegnia; species Saprolegnia diclina. Next base: position 759,044 of record NW_008246068.1, read on the forward strand.
GAAGTGACGATGCCACCGAGTGCCGAGACGCCAAAGAGGAGGGCGATTTGCCCGAGGAGACTGAAGTCGTAATGGAGCACCTACCGACGGTACAGGGTTCGATCCTGCGAAAATACGAAAATATGGGTTACCGCGGGGTCGGCGTCGTTCTCGACCTTTTCGAGGTGCTGGCGCTCCTTGGCCGAGAGCTCCGAGTGCGTGAGGTTCTTGAGCCGACCCGATTCGTAGTCGATGGCCTCCGCGCCTTGCGCCTCGATCTCGTGCGCTTGCTCGTCGGCTTGCTGTTGCCGGAGGACCTCGTTAAGCTGCTTGGCCTTCTCCTCCGTGTCCTTCTCGACCGTGTCCAGCTCCGAAAACGTCATGTTGAGGTTGCGTGCAAGCAGCTGTAGGTTCTCGCGCAGGCCTTGAATGTCGGAGCGAATGCGTGCTTGGGTGATGTCCCGTCGCGGCCGCTGGCTCCGCGAGAGCTCTGCGTCAATGTTGTTGAGACCGTTTAGAAGCGACTCTTCAAGGTCCTCAATGAGCCGCAGCTGCTTCTCGAGATGGTCGAGCGCCGACTCGGGCTCTTTGGCCGGTGCCTGCATCGCCAGAACCGGCGAGGTCGGGTCGGCCGGTCCAGTGGTGCGGACCACCTTGGAGGTCGATGCCATGGACGGCGCCGGCGATGCTGCCAGCGCAAGCAAGCTCATGTTCAAGACGAGCACGAGCAGCAGCATGCATCGTTGCGCCCGTGGCAATAGCATGCTTCTTGGTGCCATGACGATGAGCGACGACGTCTGCCAGGTTATCGCCGACTGCCAGGAAGATTCCCGTTCAACATATCCGGATACGCATGGTTTATGCGGTGCTTGTCGCATCCTAGCTTGTGTGGAGCTATTTCCACGCATCTTAAGCCACCCGAAGGGCGGCAGCAAGAGGTTGCTGTCAACACCCATGGTCTTGCTTGGCAGCTACATGGCGACAAGTACATGGATGTATGATTCAAATGGATTTGGAGGCGCCAACTCTGCACGGTACATTATGCTTGTAGCTGCATGGCCGAATCGGTGGCGTGATTATAGTCTTATCCAGACAAGTTGCTTATCAAGGACTGCCTTCACGTATTTTTCTTTTCCATACAACAATCAAGTTAAAAGGCGTCATACAATACAACATGCGACGAGGGCGGCGTTTTAATGCGGTCGCCCTACGTTTTACGGTATCCGGACACGCAATTCCTTGCAATAACTGGCTGGCAGAATTCGATTGGTTCCGTTATGGCCCGAGCCCGATCCAAGATGGTCGCCCGTCGTGGCGCCAAGCCGCTGGCCAAGCCGACGCCGGCGCCGGTGGCGGAGCCGTCCTCGGCGTCCGAACAAGACGACGCCAACGACGCTGAAGCACCCGCCGAGGCGAGCGATGCGGCAACGAACGAATCCGCCGAGGAGGCAGACGATGTTGAACCCGACGTCATTGGCGCTGGCTCTGCCGAAGACGACGCTGCCGACGATGCCGCTGCCGAAGACGACGCTGCTGAAGACGACGCTGCTGAAGACGACGCTGGTTCTGCCGACAACGACGCTGCCGAGGAAGACGAGGACGAGGACGACTTGGCGCCGGTGGCCAAGAAGGCCAAGAAGGCCAAGAAGGAGACGAAGAAGGGTGTCATCTACATGAGCCGCGTGCCGCCGTTCATGAAGCCGGAGAAGGTCCGGCATTTGCTCAGCCAGTATGGCGACATTGAGCGTATTTATTTGGTCGAGGAAGACAAGACCGCGCGCAAGAAGCGTCTCAAGGCCGGCGGCAACAAGAAGGTCAACTTCACCGAGGGCTGGATCGAGTTTTCGCACAAGTCGGTCGCCAAGCGCGTCGCGAGCGCGCTCAACACCAAGCCCATGGGCGGCAAGAAGCGGGGGTTCTACTACGATGACATTTGGAACCTCAAGTTCCTCAAGGGCTTCCAGTGGACCCACCTCACCGAGAAGATCGCGTACGAGAACCGCGTCCGCGACCAGAAGCTCCGGCTCGAGATCGCGCAGGCCGCGAAGGAGAACGCAGCGTTCATGGAGCGCGTCGAGCAGTCCAAGCAGATCGACAAGATGGAGGAGCGCAAGAAGGCCGAAGCCATCGCGGTGCCCAATGCCATGGACAACATTCGCCGTACGTTCCGCCAAAATGCGCCCGCCGACAAGACCAAACAAGCGTCGCTCGGCGACCACTCGAAAGCGCTGCTCACCAAAGTGTTCAAGCGCAAGCTCGACGAGTAGTAACCTGCCCAACATACCTCTTCTAGACTTTACATTGTACATTGCGCTGCGAGCATCCCTCGAGACGCGGCTCGGTGCTTGTCGACTGCTGTCTCAGCTGCTTCCGTCGCCTTGGAGCGTGAACCAAAGGTATCCACCAGAACGTTAACGGCCCTTGCACTACAGAACTCGAGTCTGCACGCTACACGGCAATCGTGATCGTTTGGGCGTCGCCGAGAGCCTTGTCGAGCGCGGTCGAATGCAACACGTTGCCCGACGTACTGTCCTTCATTGTCTAGTGCAACCATAGCAAGGGTGACGGTAAGCATCCAGTCATACCCAGTGGTGCCCGTGGAACGACGAGAAGGGCTGCTCTCCATGGGCTTTGATGGTCGCCAGCTTCGTATCGGACCAAAAGAGATCCACGGGGCCGTCCGTCGGGTTGACAAACACAACCTTGATCGTGTCGGCGCGCGTATCGTCGAGGCCGTACCGCCGCTTGTTCCACACCCAGAGGTTTGCAGCCCTACATGAATCATTGGAGCTCTCAAGCCTCTAGGATGCGACGACGACGTTGTACCACTTGGTCCCGTCAAGGACGGGGCAGCCGCCGTGGAGTGAGCGCGGATCGAGCTCGCCTAGCCGTCGTGGGAGTCACTCTTCACGGCCAAGACCCCATTACCGTTGGGCTTTTGACTATAAAAGAGGATGGCGTGCGTCTTCATCGGGTACGACGCCAGCCTGTCCACGACGTGAGATCCGCGCCTTGATAGATTGATAGTAACCGTGAACTGCAGCTCTGGACCATGTCGGCTTCCCAGCTGTCTTTGGGAAAGAGCGCGTGCGCGTCGGGATGCAGCGGCAGGTGCACATGGCCTTCCGGCATATCGGCGAGCGGAAAGACCGTCTGCCCGCCGCTTGTGACGTTCGAGAGGTACAAGAACACTGTCGCGAACCGGTTGGAGCCGCCGGTTTTCGGGTTCCAGTTCCAGTCGTCGCTCGTGCCCGACGCAAAGTAGTCGGTGTGGGCAATGTACGCTTGCTTTTGCTGGTATCGCAGCAGCTGGAGGCCGTCGCACATGTCGTCTTGGTACGTCGGAAGCCGCAGCAAGTCGAACGACCGCTTCCGAATCGCGAGGGCCGGCGCCGACACTTGATCGAACGCGTTCTCGGACGTGCGGTGGCTTGAGACGACCTTGGCGCGGCTTTTGTGCCCGACGTGCGACTGCTGCAGCTTGTCGTGCTCGCCGTCAATTGTCAAGATGCGAGCAATCAGCGCGTCGGCTTCGTCGTTGGTGAAGAAATCGTGCACGTGAAACACGCGTGGGCTCTCGCTAAACGACTCGAGGATCATGTCGCGGTTGGTCGGGCTCATCTCGGCACGAATGTGCACGCGGTGCCCTAGCTACATGGCGATGACGTCGAGGAGAGGATGAGAGTGGCCATCTCTACCTTGACAAACGGCCACACAAAGAGAAGGCCGGGCGCCACCAAGTAGAGGCGGTCGCCATCGCGAATGTCGTCGAACGACGTCACGAGGCGGCCCGTGCCGGTAAAGACGCGGTCGGCTACGATGCGGACGTCGTCGGGCTCGCCCACGAGCCGAATGCCATCGACAGCAATGTGCTCCGAGAGGTATGCTGCCAGCGCCGCGCCCGACGGTACGTGGGATGGCTCGAGCGACAGGCGCACACCGCCGACAGACTTGCCATTGTCGTAGACGACCACGGTCTTCCACGTTTGGTTGTGCGTCGACAGGAGCCGTGACGGAAAGATCGGGTGCTGGTCGTGCGGAACGAGCCAGAGGGACGCGCCCAGGGCAAGCACGGCGACGAGCAGCACGAGAGTCGAGGTCCATGCACCGGAGGTCGGCGCTGCTGTCGGCGCAACGGCCTTGGGCGCAGTGGCGCTCGTATGAGGCGTGCGTCCCTTGCGCTCCGTCAACGCCATGCCACGTGGGTTCAAATGTAGCCACACGGAAATAGACGGGCCGAACGTATGCTATAGAAAATCCAACAGTGTACTGATCGCTGATCGCTGATCGCCAGCCCAAGTCACAAGCCGCGAGTGCGGTTGTGCGAGGTACGTTTCCTGGATTATCCAGCCGAGCTTGTGGTTGTCGCTGCCACCGGCGCTCGCCCTGCCCTCTGCATCCTTGGTCTCCGTTGACCATCACTAGCGAATCAAGCGCAGCTGCGACGGGGTCACAGTCGACCCCTGCCGCACGCCCGAGTAGCTGCCACGAAAGCGCAGTCGAGCGCTCGACGCTCCAAGCTAGTAGCTCCAGCAGCGATCTCGAGCCACCGTCGCCATGCCACCATGCCGGAAGATCGCAACACCGTTAAAACCTCTTGAAATGGATAATCTATCGAGTGTCAGAGGAAACCACAGTGTTGGTCGTTGCGGCGCCAATCAGTGTCGTTGGAATCGAGAGCCATGGCCGACCAAGACGCTTGCACCTGCGGCTTCCTGCCCTGCGTCTGCGTCACCGAGGAAGAGGTCAAGCAGGCCGAGAAGCTCGCAGCGCTGCGCAGCATCCTCATGACCACGACGGCGCCGTGCGATCTCTGCTTCATGCTGCCGTGCATCTGCGACGGCGACTTGTACGAGGACGCCGACGTCCCGCTGCATCCCGACCCGCCCGTGCTGCGCGCTCAGCCGCTTGACGACTATGGCCGTGTCGAGCTCGACGACGAGCTTTGGGTCGCGGACGAGATCGCGAACGTGCTCAAGCCGCACCAAGTCGACGGCGTCCGCTTCATGACGACGCACTTGGCGGCGTCGCGTGGCTGTATCCTCGCCGACTACATGGGTCTCGGCAAGACGCTACAGCTCATCACGACGCTGCAGAGCTACCTCGCCGACGGCCTCGCTGCGTACGACGAGCACCATCTTCGTACCTTGTTCACCCGACAGGCGTAGGGGCGAAAAGCGCACAGCGCTCGTGCTTTGCCCGACCGTATGCATCATGAACTGGGTCCTCGAGTTTCGGAAATGGCTCAAGGAGACCACGCTAGCTCACTGCCCGCTCTTCTACATGGAAACCAGCAGCGTACGCTCGGCCGCATCGCGTGTCGCCAACTCAGTTCTGTTAGCACAAGTCGAGCCCGGCCTGCCGCATCGAGCTGCTCGAAAAGTGGCATGCGACCGGCGGTGTCCTCATCCTCGGCTACGAGATGTACCGCATGCTGCTCAACCCGACGAAAACGACCGACAACATTGTCCTCGAAGCGACGACCGTCATGAAGGAAGGCGTGGTCGAGATCCACGACCGCCACCAGCTTGCGATGGACAAGGCGCTCCGCAAGCTCTCGTCGCTCTTGTGCAACCCCGGGCCGAGTCTCGTACGTCACATTTGCTGGGCGGGCATGCTGCAACGAGAAATGGCCTAGGTGGCTCTGGACGAAGGCCACCGCATTAAGGACCCGACGTCGATCCTCTGCTCGTGCCTGGAGCGTATCGCGACGCCCCACCGCATCGTGCTCACGGGCTACCCGTTGCAGGTATTTAGTCTATATATTTTTTCGAGTGTAGGGGATTACACCGACTAGAACTCACTCGCGGAATACTGGTGCATGGTCAACTTTGCGCTACCGGGGTTCCTCGGCACGTACGAGTCGTTTCGGTCGACATATGAAAAGCCCATTCTCGACGGCGACGACGCCAAGGCGACGGAGCTCACGACGCGCCTCTCGACCGTCGTGCTGCGCCGCGGCCAAGCGCTTCTGAATGCGCACTTGCCGCAGAAGTTTGAGTGGATCATCCACTGCCACCTCTCGCCGCTGCAGCACGAACTCTACGTAGCGTTCTTGGAGCGAGACCGCGCGACCAAGCAGCAGTGGGACCTCTTTACAGCCTACACGACGCTGCTCCAGCTCGTCAACCACCCGGACGTGGTTCGCACCCGGCTCTTTCTCAACGAGACGAACGAGAACGACGACGAGAAGGACCCGACCGACGAGCTAAACGACTGGCAGCCCGTGCTCTCGGCCAAGCCAAAGCCCGTCAAGAAGCGCAAGCGCATCGAACGCGACCCGGCCACGACGCTGTGGGCGACGCGCCTCGACGCCGACGCATACGAGCCTGGTGTCGCGGCCCACAGCGGCAAACTCTCCGTCTTCCTCGCCCTTTTGCACCAAAGGTTTGTCTCGATGGATCGATCCTATGGAGGCGTATCCAACGCGTGGATAGTCGGGCCGTTGGCGACAAGATTGCCGTCTTCTCCCAGAGCGTCTCGACGCTGCGCGAAATCGCACGCTTCATCGACGCACTGGACGCCATGAAAGCGCCCACGACCCAGAAGAAACCGACCAAAGCCAAGAAAGGCCGGAAGGCCGTCACGCCAAGCAAGCAAGCGCCGTCGTGGCGTCTCCTCGAGGGCAGTGTCTCGTCGTCCAAGCGCATGGACTACATTGAGGTGCGTCTTGCGCGCGATGTCCATTATTGTCATGTACGCTGTAGACGTTTTCGAACCCGTCGAGCCGCGTCGATGTGTTCCTCGTCTCGACGCGCGCCGGCGCCGAGGGCATCAACCTCCACGCCGCCAACCGCGTCGTGCTCTTTGACGTGAGCTGGAACCCGTCGCACGACCACCAAGTAATTTGTCTTTCGCCTCGAGACAATGGACAAAATTGTCATGTCTAGTCCATGTGCCGGTCCCACCGCATTGGGCAGCGCAAGGACGTTCACGTCTACCGCCTCGTGAGCCACGACACGATCGAAGAAAAAATCTACAACCAACAAGTACCGTGTGGTCTGTATCAACTTGATACTATCGCGCGGGTTAGGTGAAAAAAGTGGACTTGAGTGCCAACGTCGTCGACGCGACCGCCATCAGCGCGTTCAAGCCCTCCGATACCTCGTCGTTCTTTGCGCCGCCGTCGCCGCCACCCATGTCGTCTGTGGCGCATGCCCTGAGCGGCGATGACGTGCTGGATGCGTGCCTCGCCAGCGCTGGCCCGCACATTGTCCGCTGCCTTCGCTCGTCCAGTCGTCTTATCCTTGTCTGCTGTAGGCCAAGTACTTCCGCGCGCTGCACATCACCGACGACGCCGCCGCCTGAACGGCGACGAGTCGTTCGAGCGACTCGTAACAACACAATGCTAGCCTCGTCAGACGTCATTTTTGTATGGTGTAAATACGGTCTTAGCAGCAACCACTTTTCTTGGCGCTACCGTGGTGCGGCGACCCACGCGTCGGTCGGTGGTCGTCGACGATTTGGATCGTGTTGCCGCGCGCGCCGTCGCGGTTGCGTGCGTCCATCGCCGCCGCCGACGTAGTTGTTGTGGGCGCGGCCGATGGCGTCGGCGCGTCGTCGTCGGCGACAAACGCATTGGCCTTGTTCTTCTTGGAGCGAGACGCGCCGCCGCGGCTGAGCATGCGCTTGGCGAGGTCGACAAACACGTCGTCGAGGCCGCGGTTGAGTTTCGCCGACGTATAAAAATGCGTCGCGCCGACCGACTTGGCGTACGCGACCGCGTCGGCCTCGGTCACCTTGATGTTGCGCTTGAGATCAATCTTGTTGCCAGCGATCGCAATGTCGATCTCGTCGCCAACGATGCGGCGGAGTTCCTTGACCCACGTCTTGACCTTCTTGAACGACTCGTCGTCGGTAATGTCATACACAAGCAGCGCACCATCTATACACAGCATGGTTTAAGATGCGAGGCCACGTTCGTTGGCCACCGGCGTCACGGTAGTAGATTGGCCCGAGGGCGTGAAAGCGCTCTTGGCCCGCCGTGTCCCAAAGCGACAGCTGGACGTTTTGGTTCTCGACCGAGAGCTTCTTGTCGAGGTACGACGCCTGGAGCGTCGACACTTGGCGGTCGTCGTACTCGTTGCGGATGTAGCGCAGGAGGATCGAGGTCTTGCCGACGCGGCCTAGTCGCCATGAGCGCGCCGTCGTCCGCAGGTCGTACCTTCGCCGAGCAGGACCACCTTGTAGCGCTTCGTTGCCATGTTGCCCGGTCTTGCTCGAATGCTGCAGTCCGCTGAGCTGCCGTTGTGTCAAACACCAAAGAAGGTTTTTTCGCCGCTTTTCATTGGCTAAAAAGATTACTGCAATGTGCTTTTAAGCCAATCATATTGCCTCGTGCTGTCTTGCCAAAGGAAACTCGTCCTGCTTTCTTTTTTATCATTTGGATAATGTATACCTGTATTTCTTTTGAAATTGTATTTCGCTACGGAAATGGCACAGTGGAATTCCGACTCGTTCCATCGAACATGCGAGATAGCCAAAGCACTTTATACACATCGTATCGATAGACAAAATACACTGTGGCCGCGACTGGAAGACACGTCGACGAGTAGTAGCTGCCGGTACGACCGTCCACCGGCGCGGCGTCGGTTCTATTTGCCTCAAAAAGTAAGGACACTGTCTGGTCGCTCCGTTGGACACTGGATTTTTCAAATTTCAATTGTCAGATTTGGCGTCGCGGATCTGTGTTTGCGCTAGGGTCCGAACGGCAGATGGCGCTCAACGCCAAGCAAATACATTCATTCAAATGGTTGTAATCATTTAAATAATATTTCCTGGCAACGCTATCGCACGAAGCGAGCAAGTGCTGTGGAGGCGTCCGTGGTATCTATGATGCGATGCGCATACCATTTTTGTCTGGCAGAGTTTATGAAATAAACAGATTTTCTTCTATTATTAATACCCAGCCTTTCTACTTTTGCGAAAACACCTTCTTCAGCGCCGCGTACGTGGCTTCGGGGGCTTCGTCGTCGACCTTGGCCTTCTTGGTCGACGCCACCGGTGTCTCGTCCGTCGTCGTGCGCTTCAACGGCGCCGTCGTCGGCACCGACTTGGCCGCGCGTTCCTTGGCTTTCGTCAGCACCGTGTCCAAGAACGACCGGTAGAGCGACCGGAGCGGCGGCAGCACGTGCGACGGCGCGGCAAACATGCCGCCATTCCCGGCCTTGCTCGCGTCCTCCTTGTTCAAACGCGACGACGTCGACGCCTCCGGAACCGTCCACGCGCCGTACATTTGCTGGAGAATCGAGTTGGACTCTTCCTCCATCGTCGCGGGCAGCGAGGCCACGAGCATCGCGTCGCCGACCGCATGCACGGTCGAGTAGGCGTCCATGACGAGCAAGTGCTGCTTGTAAAACAGCGCGTCGGTGATGACGACGCCGGGCACGCGGTAGATGGCGGTCGGGATCGACGACGCCGTGTCAAACACAAAGAGGTGTCCGACGGCCTTGTCCTTGGAGCCCGTGTTGACGCCGAGGAGGAGCTGGCTCGAGTTGGACGTCTTGGTGAGGCTCATGCACGTGAACGGGATCGCATAAAACCACACGATCGAGCACGTGAGGAGCGACCAGACGTAGACGCCGACCGACGTCCGCGCCACGAGAAGCGGCGACGACGGACCGGCAAACGCAATGTCAGCGACCGCTTCCTTGGGGTACGAGAGCACGGACCGAAGCGCGTTCGTGATGGGGTCCCACAGCGTGAGAAGCGGGCCGTACGCGATCGCAAGCAGCGACCCGTCGTCCGAGAAGGCGATCGCGCCGACCGGCACCTTGCGGAACTGCGACATGCTCGCGCAGGACCAGACGCCGTCGTTGAGCGCCCAGACGCGGACCTCGCCGTGGTCGTCGCCCGTCGCGATGCGAGTGTTGTGCACACCGATGGCCGTGATGACGCGGCCCAAGCCGTGCGGCTGGTCGACGTCCGTGTTGACCACGAAGGACCCGTCTGTCTTTCGCGTCCAGAACCGCAGCACCGACTCGTCCTGCGTGCGCGCGACGGTCGCCATCGTGCGCGTCGCATTCGAGAAGCCAATGTGAGTCGCAAATGTCCGCGTCGGCACTTCGTTGAACGTCTACACAGTTTCCACGTTTCCATATCGCAAAAAAATGACAAGTCAGCGTGACATACCGCCGACACTTGGTTGCGCTCGGTGAGCGGCACAGTGCGGAGCACACGGTCTTGGAGCGGCTCGTAGAGCTGGACGTTGCCGACGAGCGACGCGCCCTGAAGGGCGAGCGTCTGCGACCACGGCTCGAGCGCGAGGCGGCCGTTGATGAGCGTCTTCTTGCTCGGGAGGCCGACGCGCGCGAGGCCACCGACGTGCCACGCACGCACGTCGGCCACGTGCTTGTAGTAGATGATCGAGTTGTCGACAGTCGCGACGTAGTAGCCGGCGCCGTCGGCGCGCGTCACGATCGACGAGATCGACGCGGGGAAGCGCGGGATCGTCGTGCGCTTCCCGCTTTCGAGGTGCCAGAGCACAAACACAAACTCTTCGCCGCCGGACGCGACGTAGTTGCCGTCGGTCGAGTACGCGACCGACCCCACCGGGTGCGAGTGCCAATGGAGCTTGGTCGGCTCGGGCACCATGTGCTCGGTGAGGGAGCGCCACACCTGGATCTGACCGTTGACGTCGCCGGTGACGACCTCGTCGCGCGTCGGGTGGAGCGCAACACTCGTCATGTAGCGGTTATAGCGCAGGCTGCGCGTCTGGATGTCGCGCGAGGCGTCGTCGCCGGCCGGGCGGCTGTAGATGCGGCTGTACTGGAGCTCCTTGCCGCCGACGGCGGCGATCGACCCGACCATCCCGGGGACCGACGACGGCTGGTACGCTGCGCCGACAAACGGCTTGTTTTGCCCCGACATGACCTTGCGTTCGTAGTAGCCGTTGACCGTGTCGAAGAGCTGGATGTTCCAGTGCGTCGCCTCGAGCGGGTGGAGGTTGACCGTCCACGCCGCCGACCAGTCCTTCTTGGACGTCGGCGCCTCGCCCTTGTGCTCTGCGTGCGCCTTGATCTTCTTTTCGCGGCACATTTGCGACGCGCCCGCTTGGTCGGACCGGACCGTCGTGTTGAGCGTGATCGCCAAGAGCTCGGGCGAGATGGCGGCAATCCACACGATCGGGTCCTTGAGCTTGTGGTCCGCGAGGATCTGACCGGTCGCGAGGTCCCAGAGGCGCAAGTGGCAGTCGCCGGTCGCGACCCACATCTGGCTCGGCGTCGTCGGGTGCAACGCAAAGGCACTCACGTGGTTCCGGACGTCGGTCGGAATCGCGTATTTCGCCACTTGGCGCGAGACCCACTGCGCTTTGCGGGTCGCGTCCGGCTTGTCGGCGCTTGGGTTCTTGTAGAGGCGCTCAAAGTGCGCCTTGAGGTGCGTGTCGCGCATGCGGCGGCGCAATACCTCCAAGTCCGAGAGCGGCTCGGGCGGCCCTTCCGGCGCTGGCATGCGCAGGTACTGGACGATCTCGCCCGTCTTGGCGCTGCGCGCGACAATGGCGTCGCCGTGCGCCTCGTAGAGCGACTTGCCGTCGGTCGAGGCCGTGATGCCAAGGCACCGCTGCGCCCGCGTGCATGCGCTGCTGAGCTTCTGGGCCATTTTCAAGAGATGCTGATGGATCCACGGTCGCAGCCAGCAAATGAATGGCCATTGCGGGAACCAATCACCAACGATGCCAACCGGTTGGCATTTATTTTTAACTGTAACCGGTTTGGCCATCGACCGCTGGGCCTGCCACGTCACGTCCTTCCATGCGATCGCAAGCTCGAGACGCATACCGGTTCACCACGCGACCGGACATCCTCAGGATCGTCAGGTGGCCACTCCTCGCCAACGCATGAAGAGTCTACAGGCGAGTGAGAGCGTTAAACCCAATACAAATGTCCAGCAGCTGCAGGCACGTCGGTATGTTTGGTGGTGGCGCGACGAACCTCTTGAAGGTAATACGCCGCTTTCGAGACCCGAAAGATTGACAAGTCGCATCGACGGCAACTGCGTCAGCGGCCTGTACATCGGCTTGACCACTGCGGAGCAACACGCTTGCAATGTCTCGGGCGTTTTCAAGCGCTCAATCACTGCTCCTTTGGCCGCTCGTTCACATCAGCAACGTCACATGCGCCGTGTTGATGTACCTTGGATTTTTGGACGCCGTGGACCTCATCGTTGCTGCCTCCGTAGGGTGCCCACGCACAGATTGTCGATATTTCTTGTCAGCGACAACCGAATTGCGGGATTAGTGCGGCGATTACGGTCCAAATGAACGGCGTTGGGCCGTATACCGATGCTACAACGCTACTCGTGTTGGAGATCGTCGTCTATGCGAGTTGAAGATCGTCTGCGCCGAGTGTACGAGAAGGTTTGCAACCAGCACAAGATGCTGCTTCGATCAGCACAAAAATCGTCGACGATGTTCATTCTTGTTCCAGAGTGATGTTGCTTTCAATGGCTCACCGAATTGAACTCACTTTGCCTTTTCCCCACTCTCCAAACTCCTCATGTCGACCACGCTGCGCTCGTTTGCTGCGCTCGGCGTCACGCTCACGGCCACGGGCCTTCTCTACGCGCAGCTCACCGTCAAGTCAGCGTCCTCCCAGTTTCAGCCGACGCCGACGCTCGCGCCTTACAAGGCTGCGCATGTGGACGTGTTGACGGCGCGAATGGACGCACCGGTCGACTTGGCCAAGTTTGCGAGCTGCTTCTTCCGGTCGCCCGTGTTTCAGGCCGAGCGGGTGGTGCTGCGCCTCCTCGGCTACGGCGCGACGACCGACGATGCGATTGCGAATCTCGCGTTTGAGCCCAACGACGCCGTTGTCGTCTTCCGCGTCGTCGAACGCACGCCGGACGAGGTCGTTCTCGCGTGGGCGCTCTCGGACGACACGCGCGGCCACTCGTGGCTGCACGTGGCCGACGACGGCCGCTCGGTCGAGTACGCGACGACGTTCGCACCGACCCGCGCCATGCACTATGCGCTCGTGCCCTTCCACCTTGTGTACGCTCGCATCGTGCTGGCTGCCGCGCGCTACCAGTACAACAAGGAGACCGTGCCCATTTACGAACCCTAGTCTCTTGACCCACCACGTACTACTTTTATCTAACAATGCATACATCGAATTGCATCTTCCTTGGCTAGCATCGGCGATGACTATGTGGCGTCTGGATGCGTCGATGGAGGTGCGAGCAATACTGGCGCATGCGTCAAGGCTTGGAGATACATGATGCGTCAGTGTTAGCGCTCGATACCGTGAATGAGCTACGAGTCCAGGTGTTGTTTAGGACTCGAGGTGGCAGAGACCAAAGCCTCTCGACCTGTCCAACTCGAGGACATGAGAAAAGTACCGTGCCCCAAATGGCAGTCTCGTGTTGAATTGCTAAAGGTAGGGGGCAAAAGGGCGACTTAGAAGCGGGCGAGCGTGTCGAGGAGCGGAATATCCGAGACCTTGGACATGTACTCAATGTACTCACGGACCTTGGGCGGCCACGCGACGCCCTGGACAATCGTGAGCCCACGGAGACGACCGAAAAGGTCAATGTCGTCGTAGCTCAGCGTCTCGTTGACCGAGTGGGGCTTCTTGAGCATCGCTTCCAGTTGCAAGAGGAACGCGTTCAGCTGCGCAACGTACGTGGCGCTGTTGGTGATCGCGTCGTCAAAGGACCCGATCGTCTTTTCCTTCTTGTTCTTGTAGTAGTCGCGCGACGCTTGGGTCGCAAACTCGGCAAAGAGCGTCGCGTGGAAGCGCGGGTGGTACAGGTACCGCATGCACTCGGCCGAGTCCTTGATCCACGCCTTGAGGTCGGCCCGCGTCGCGTCGGCCTCGGCCAAGATGACCTTTTCGCCATAGGTGGCGTCGACGTAGCGGACAATGTCCATGGATTCGGGCATGACCAGGCCCGACGGCGTCTCGAGGATCGGGACGACCTTGGCACCGACAAGCCCGATCGGCGTCGCCTCGTCGTGGTTGGCGAGGAAGACGAGCTCGACCGGCAGGCCCTTCAGACCAAAGATCATGCGCGTGCGCACGCAGAACGGGCAGTGGTCGTAGATGTAGAGCCGCGGCAGCGCCGGCGCGGCCTTGGCCGCCACCTTCTTGGACGCAGCGGCGAAACCGAGGCCGGCGCCGACGGCGAGGCTGCTCGCGAGGCTCAGGGCAATGGCGGCCTTCGACTTGGTCATGCTTGCGTCAAAGTGAAAATGAACGCCTCACGTCACATCGCCTGTGATTGGCCAAAATTAAGATACCGAATTCGGCGCCCGCCGACCAGAAACGCTCGCGATTGACTGCAGCCCAACCACGGTGGCCCTGCGTGGAGCAGAGGAGGGACCGCGTGGCTCGCCTTTCGTGGACGCTGTCCTCGAGGCGATGGCTTGCAGAGCAAACGCGACTGGGTTGCTACGACGACCCATGTGCGATACCACAGGACTCGCGAGAGCGGATGCTCGCTTGCCCCAACGTGAGCAACGGGGCTCAGCGCTGCAAGGATCTAGTTGCTACGGCCTCACGAACAAGCCGCCAACCTAGCGTGGTTTGGCTGTTGATGCGCGGTCGGACATTCGCCTTGTTAAACGTTATTCCTTGGTGGTCTTGCGTGTCGTCAACGACAGACTAGATTTCCGGCCAGCCAATGAACACGCAGATTATGTAGTATACACTGTTTTAAACACTGGAGGCCTAATGCTTTTGCCTCAAAGTCGGTATCCCGCAGTGACTTGACGCAACATCGAGCGACTCGCAGCGATGCACGAGACGGAGCGACAGTTTGTCACTCTGCTCGTCCACCGAGCCGACTTGAATGGCATCGAATGCGTGGTGGCTTCATGAATTGTATAATACAACATTGCTGTATTAAACACATTTAAAACGTAAAAAGTGCAATGTCAGCCATGGCATCGCGGCCAGCGCGGTCGCTGCGCCTGTTGCTCCTGGGCCTTCTCTTCATGGCCACGAGTCTGCTCCTGCTCTATGCTTCCATCGTAAGCAAGTCGACATCCGAGGCTACCTTGCTGCGCCGGCGTCACCCCAGCACGTCTCTGCGCCGCGACAAGGTGGCGTACATGTTATATGCCACCGACACGGTCACGGCCTGCAATGCACTTATCATGGCCAAGCAGATTCGGCGCCTCGGAACACCCTCCTCGATCGAGATTGTGCTTTTGGTAACTGACAAGGTGGCCGACGCGACGCTGACCGCGCTCGAAGCCGACGGCACGCTTACGCTGCAGCTCGTGTCGCCGTGGGTGCAGACAAATGCCAAGCACTCTACGTGGTCGTCGTCCCTCACTAAGCTCCGCGTCTTTGCGTATTATGGCTACGACAAAGTCATCTACCTCGACTCGGACGCATGGCTGCACCGCAACTTGGACCACCTCTTTGACTTAAGTGACGCTGCGATGTTTTGGGCGCCGAGAGCGTACTACCGCCCGCCGCCCACGATCGCGTCGACGTTGCTCGTGTTGCGGCCGTCGTCAAAAGCGTTTGCGCAGCTGCAGGCCGCGGTGACGACGCAGTTTGCAGCGATGGCCGTCTACGACATGGACGTGCTCAATGCCATGTGGCCGGACGCGCGCGGCGTGCTCCCGAGCCACTACGTGGTGCTGAACGGCCACTTGAACTCGAACCTGACGCTGGACTTCGACTCGGTCGACGCGCGCATCAACGCCACGTACGTGACGCACTTTTCGTCATCGCCGGATGGCAGCTATGGCAAGCCGTGGAGGGTCGAGAAGAAGAAGATGCGACGACAGCCCGAGTGGCACCCGCGCTTTTACGCGCTCTTTGAAGCGTACTGGCAAAGCCAAGAGCTCTACTGTCCGTGGCTGCACCTGTAGATAGACACTAGAATACACAATATAGAGAGCACTTGACATCCATTGTTTCTACGCTTATTGCTAACGCGATTTATCTCGCACAGACAGATAGTGCACGTTGTCTAGCCACGCAAAGCGCGAGGGGTGCCATCGTTCTTGCGGTTGCCGGTGGTGGCGCCGCTCGTGGTGGCGCCGGTGTTTTTGAAGATGTCCTTGGACTGGTCATCGGCGCCGCTCTTGGTGATTTGGCCCTCTTTCACACTCTTGCCAGTGCTGTCGGGCATTACCTGAGTATTGGCACCAGTGCTCGTGCCGCTAGCTCCTGTGTAGCTCGTCGGTTGCGCGTCGTTTTTGCGGTTGCCGCTTGTGTTGCCACTAGTGTTCTTGAAGATGTCCTTGGACTGGTCGTCGTCGTCCTTGACGTCGGGGTTGCTTTTACCGCCGGTGTTCTTGAAGATGTCCTTGGACTGGTCACCGGTGCCCTTGACGTTGGAGTTGCTTGTGCCGCCAGTGAGACCTGCCGGCTGCGCGTTGCTGGTGGTGCCGCTCGTGTTGCCACTAGTGTTCTTGAAAATGTCCTTGGACTGGTCACCGGTGCCCTTGACGTTGGAGTTGCTTGTGCCGCCAGTGAGACCTGCCGGCTGCGCGTTGCTGGTGGTGCCGCTGTTCTTGAAGGAGACGTTGGATATGTCTCCATTGCCTTTGACGTTCGGATTTGTGCTGGCGCTGGTGCTGACCCGCATCTGCTCGGCAGCTACCAAGGTGCCAAAGAAGAGGAACGAAAGCAGCTTCATGGAGTGTTGCTGGCGGGCGGATAAATCGAGAACTGGTGTTGCTCTGTCGGTGCCGTGATTAGCGATTGGTCGCAGAGACCGTCGCTTCGAGCCAACAACGGCGGTTGCACCAAACATCGATAGATACGCTTGATTTGGGTTTTGCGTTGTAGCTACGCTGGAAGGATTCATTTCATTTGGGTTTGCCATGCGCAAAGCCTTACCCCTACCCTACCCTGGCCCAGAAAGTTCATTTCCTCCGTGGGCTTCCTTCCCTGAGGTGGAGCTGTGAAGACGCTGTGTTGGTACGCGCGTCGACCGAGTCGATGTTCAGGGTCAGGTGTTTTGGCGCGAATTGTGGAAAGGGCAAACTCGTATCCGGAAGTGGCACGGTATCCGGAGTAGCGACGTGGCTTCGAGTGACTCTGCCTTTCCGATGGCTGAAGCACCCGCCAACAACGAGGAGAGCTCGTGGTTCTCGTCGATCGTGCGCGCCGGCCTCATCTGGTACGGCGTCAACAAGGTCACATCCGTGCTGTGGGGCAGCGCCGATACGCCGACGACGACGGCACCCGCGCCAATGACGGGGCCGTCCATCGGCTTTCAAGCGCCGTCGCCCTCGAGCATCCAGGCGTTTGACGCGACGCTCAACCCGTTCGCCAAGTTTTCGCCGCTCACGCCGACCAACGAGCCGCTGCCAGGGCACCGCAACACCTTTGCGTACGGCGTCTTGACCAACATCCAAGTGTACGCTACGCCGTCGCCGACGTTTTCGTTTGACGACGACGAGGCGTCGCTGGTCTGGGACTTTTCGTCGGTCCATTACGGCTTTCTCGAGGTGCCTGTGGAGCACAAGGTCAATCTCAACTGGACCATGACGCCGTATCTGCTCAACAATGGCACGCTCCACGCGCACGTCTTCTTCACCAAGGCCGGCTACTCGCCCAACCCGTCCGACGAAAGTAATATCCTCGATTTCTCTACTTCCTGCACCTCAGGCGCTCACACAAAGCGTGTAGACTATGACGAACTCGCTACGGTCTACAAGCGCGTCGAAATGAACACGTACCGTCCGCGGGCCAAGATCGTCAAGCAGCGCAACTTGTGGCAGCGCCAGGCCGACGAGGCCGCCGAGGTCAACCTTGACGTTGCAGTCATCGACGAAGACACGACGTACGTCTCGCATTGGAAGCCGACGCTCACGATCCACGTGCTCGTCGACCACTCGGTGTACGCGCGCGGGCAGCCGCCGCAGCCGTTCGTGGCGCCGTACCTTCAGGTGGACCCGGTCTCGGGCAACTACCTCCCGGTACTGCACCTCAACGAGTTTTGGCTCCTCGACGAACAGCTCTTGCCGATCAACAGCAGCGTGCCAAGCCTGCCGCTCGAGGTCGAGTTTGCGGCCATTGGCATGACCAAGTTTGCCCTCTACCATCAGATGGACCAGTCGTTCAAGATGCAGCAATCGATGGGCACGAGCTCCAAGCGGGACACGGACGCCATGAAGAAGATGTTTGTCGACACCAACCCGTACCTGCTCGCAGTCACGTTTGTCGTGTCGATTCTCCATACCGTCTTTGATATGCTCGCGTTCAAAAACGATGTGAGCTTCTGGAAGAAGCAAAAGTCGCTCGAAGGCCTCAGTCTCCGGACTGTCGTCCTCAACGCGTTCTTCCACCTCGTCATCTTCCTCTACCTCGTCGACAATGACACGTCGTGGATGATTCTCTTCAGCTCGGGGCTTGGCGTCGTTCTCGATTTCTGGAAGATCAAGAAGGCCATCAAGATCAGCCGCGACGCCGACGGCAAGCTCGTGTTTGCTGGCGAAGACAACTACGTATCGTCGTCGACCGCCGAGCACGACCGCGTCGCCGTCGCGCATGTGTCGTACATCATGTACCCGCTCCTCGCGGGCTATTCGTTGTACAAGCTCATTTACGCCGAGCACAAGGGCTGGTACTCGTGGGTGCTCTCGAGCCTCACGAGCTTTGTGTACGCGTTTGGCTTTATCATGATGACGCCGCAGCTCTACATCAACTACAAACTCAAGTCGGTCGCGCATCTGCCGTGGCGCGCCATGGTGTACAAGTCGCTCAACACGTTCATTGACGACCTCTTTGCGTTTGTGATTACGATGCCGATCATGCACCGCCTCGCGTGCTTCCGCGACGACATCATTTTCTTTGTGTACCTCTACCAGCGCTGGATCTACCGCGTCGACAAGTCGCGCGTCAACGAGTTTGGCCAAGGCGGCGACGAGCCAACGGCGCTCGAGACCACGCCGCCGCCGACAACGAACGACGAGGCGCCCGTGGCGACGATTCCGGACCGTCCGACCCCAGACAGCACGACCACCCAGCGCCGCGCCAAGACCGACCGCGTGCCGCAGTAGAATTTATGTGATTTTGATTTCAAGACATTTTACCGCGTGGCTTTTGGCGCCTTTTTTTTGGCTTTTTTCTTCTTTTTCTTCTTCTTTTGCGCCGCCTTGAGCTGATGTCGTGTGCGGTACCCGCGAAAGTGGGCTTGGATCTTGGCAATGTACCGGAACGCCAGGGCTTCCTTGGACTCGCGCACCTAATAGCGCAGGACCGTCAAACGATCCGGAGGGGTAGGGTAGGGGTAGGGTCGATCACCTTGCGCTCGTCGTCCCAGCGCGCCACATCAGCGGCCGTGCGACGGTCGTTTTCATCCATGATGGCAAAGTGCTCGACGAGCCGGTCGATCTCGGCGGCGTCCGACGCGGTCGCGGACCGCAGTGCGTCGATGTCCGCTTGCAGCGCAAAGAGGTCTTGGTCGTAGCGCTCGAGCAGGCTCCCGAGTTCGACGGCGCCCTTGAGCTTCTTCTTTCGATGGCCCGTCTCGACATAGTGGTGCTGGTCCTGCACGTGGACTTGGGCGACGCTGCGTGTCGACACTTCGTCGCGGAGCCGTGCGTTCTACAGCACCGGAATATCGACGAAAATGAAGTCGCTTCGTACATCTTCTTCAAATGTGTTGAGGAGACCAAACTCGGCTTGCTTGGCGTCTTGGTCGATGAGCGCATTTGCTTGCTCGGTGCCATGGTTGATGTCGTGGAGCTCCGCTAGACGAGAACATTTGAAAATTGCAAAATACACAAAATGTCACTTTTGAGCGCGAGAATTTTCTTGAGATTTTGTCGGCTCGCCGCGTCGCGCGCCTCGTGCTGCGCCCGCACTTCAAACAGCATTTGCTTGTAGTCGTGTTCGGCTTCGCGGATGCGGACCTTCATGTCGCTCAGGAGCGCGCGGTGCACCTCGTCTTCCTCGACCGACGTGCTCAGCGTGATGCGAACGCGGTCCCGGACCGCGGCCACATGCCCCGCAAAGGCCGAGAGGCCCGTTGGCGGCGCATTGTTGTTGCTGTGGTGCTGGTTGCTCTTGTGCTCAGCCTACAAGTGCCACCGCGTCCATCGCCCAACTAAGCTTTTTAGCAATACCAATAAGACACTGGTGCCCTGCGCGTGCCGGTACATGGCCCGGCAGAGCGCGCGGGTACTGGCCTTGGCCAAGCCAAACGCCGCTTCGCCCTCCTCGGACGAGAGGTCGACGCGATCGGGCTGCGTCAAGTGCGTGAGCAAGTCATCTTCCGCGAGGAAGTGGTTCTCGAGCGCGAAGGCGGCGTCGCTATCGAGCTGGCTGCACACGGCTTTGAGCGCAACGGCGGCGAGGTGGTTGCTGTTGACGTCCTGCGTTGGCGCAGGCACCGTCGATAGCAAATGCAGCTTCTCGACGGCCTCGCTGAGCAGCGAGAGCACGCGGTCGCTCTCGACGCAAGTAAACCGGCTCATGCCGCCGACATGCGACTGCCGTTTCACTGCGATCACGTAACCAACTGCATCACTTGCAGTCCATGCAAGACAGTTTGTCTGCGCGGAGTCCATGACCTTGAGAAGAGGACGATATGTGTATGGACAAGCATCGACAGCAGGCGTGAACTCGAAAGCGGGGCTGTGACAGCTCGGAAGATCCCCCAGAGCGCCACTGGACTGGTACAGGACATCCGCGATGCGCGGTACTCGACCGATGCCATCTGGACACGGACAACGCAGCGATCGATGCGATTTGCTGCCATCCCGTCGGCCTTTCTCGAGTGCGACTGCGACAATGAGCGCAAGCTCATGCTGACCGGACGGGCTCCATGTGGCAGATGCCCTATGAGCACAGTCCGCAGCAGGCCGCAGCACCAAGACCAAGGTGGCTTTGGCCTGCAGCGCTCTCTGGGTCCCTTCGCACTATGGTTAATCGACTTTATGGTTAATCGACTTGGCCGAGCTGGCGTGGCGAGCTTGGATCGGCATCCCAGGCAGATCGCGCCTATTGATTGGCTGGCTTTTCAGCCAATCACAACCGACTGAATCATCGCTGAATCATTCTGGCCTTTCTGGCTTGCCATGGGAGGGGGCGTCGCATGGACCAAGGGCAGCACGCTCGGCTTCACACGCTGGAGCCAAGAGCCCTTCGAGCTCTCGCCCGTGGAGCTTGCGAGCTTGGACATTCCGGTCCCGCCAGGCCAGCCCACGACGGGGCTACTGCTGCGGTACCGGGACCACGCGCTGCTCGTCCATCACGCGTCCGCAGTCGCCAGCGACGACGCGACCAAGCGCATGCTCGAGTTTGTGGGTCGATCGCTCGACAGCGTGCGCAAAGCCAACAAGTACTTTACCGCCGCGGCGACGGTCTCCGTGCGCTTCTACGTCGGGTCCGAGGCCGAGCGCGACCAGTGGCTGCAGCTCGTGCTCCTCAACACACAGGTGCAGCCACATGTCGTTGCGACTCCTGTGCCACCCGCACCGCTTGAGCTGCCAGAACTCCCAGCTACATTGAGCGCGGCGCCAACACCTCGCCGCCTCAGCGAGACGATCAATGACGGTTTCCAGAGCTTGGCGAACGCTGAGGCCTGCGAGGACGCTTCGGACACGATTGGTGCCCTCGCTGCGTACCGAGAAGCCCACGCGCGCTTCACGCAAGTGCATCCGCAGCTGCCAATGAACAAGACGCGGGAGCTCATTGCTGACAAATGCAATGAGATCCAGGCCATCATCGACGACTTGATGGCCCCTCGACCAGCGACAACAACGTTGGCGCCGGCCACCGCCACAGCACCGCCGCCACCATTGGTCTCCTCCGCTAACGACGCACCCTTTTCGCAGCATGACATCGCGGGCCCACTGCCAGCACCCGCACCAATTCCTACGAACCTCGACGAGCGGCTGAACCGTCTGCAAGGATTCGCCGATTCGCTCCAGGTGGAGAAGGCTCGGGCCGAGAAGAGCACCAAGAAGTCGGACTTGGAGCTCCGTTTTGCAGCGTTGAAGAACGAGGCCAGCCGCGCTCCACCGCTCGAGTCGCTGGAAGCACGACTGACCAAGCTCCGGGGCGGAACCCCTAGCCCTGTGAGCAGCAGCCGCAACGTCGCCGTCGAGTCGGCCATTGACCTCGCCCTCGAGTACGCAATGAGCGGCGAGGACGGGAGCCCACAGGCGGCGCCACACGCTCGGCAAGTCGACGATCTCATCACGCAGGTCCAGCACGAGATCGCGCTGGGTATGCAGGATGATCCGACACGCCTCTCCCTCGACAGCAGCGAGATCAGCGACGACGACGCGTCTAGTAGTAGCTCCGACTCGGACGACGCCACTTCACCGCGCTCCAGCCAGCGTGCCAAGCGTGGAAAAGCCCCCTTGTAATCGAAACGAACGTATAAAAAGGTTGGTTGACTGCATAAGCCGCGAGTCCTACAGCGTGGCGACCGTGATGGGCGTAGCGAGCGAAAAGTGCGTCGGCGTGAGAAGCGCACTGAGCTTCTCGTCGTGCTCGCGGCGGGCGAGGCGCCGCGTGTACGCTAGGACACCGATGGCTACCACGGTCGCTGCCCCAGCGACGACAAACCCAAACACAACCGCCGGGCTGTTGTACGTCATGGCGCGGGTGTCGGCCGTCAAGGTCGTCGTCGATGCCTGCGAAGCTATCGGCGATGCTTGAGATGCGACGGGCGATGCGACAGGCGATGTGAGAACGGGCTGCGAGACGGCCAACACAGGCACCACACAGGTTGACTGTGCTCCGATCGAAAGCGATACGTCGACGACCGAGGCGTTGGCCGTTGTGTTGACCGACGTGCCGCGGACGCCGATGCTGTTGGCGCCCGACGGCAATGCCGTGTTGAACGCTTCCGACGTCAGCGTCCACGTCCCTGTCGACGCGTTCTCGGCGCTCGCCATGCAATTCCACGTATCCGAAATGGACGCCACGTGAGCTGCGCGGACGTCAATGCGCCACGGGCCTGCGTCACCCGAGCTTTGCGCCGTGAGGTAGACGTAGAGAGCAAACCCACCGGGCCAGACCGACCAGGCATATGTGGCATCGGCGCACGTTTCTTCAAGTGTCGTGGCGGGAGGTTGCGTCATTGGTGGCGTCGAGGCCACGGGTGTCGTCGTCAACGTCGGTGAACTCGTCGCGGAGGGGCTTGAGCAGGGGGTCGAAGTGGTCGTCGTCGTCGTTGGTGGTGGTGTCTTTGGTGGTGATGTTAGCATTGGTGTTGAGGTCGGCGTTGGGGCAGCGGACGGTGCTGGCGCCGGGGGCAATGTATTTGGGCTACTACCCGAGGTACCAGCAAACTGGTTGGTGCCTACGAGGGTCTGACCGATGGCGAGACCCGGAAGTGTATCGAGGACAACTTGTCCATCCGTCGACGTCACGCGCACGTCAAAGGGACCCGGCGGAAACGCGGACGCAAACTCGCCAATAAAGAGGAACGTCGTGATGCTGCTGGCCGACGGCGGCGCCAAGAGGTGCCACGTGTCGTCGTTGGCCGTTCGGATTTCAAACGATGCGACTGGCATACCAAAGTTGCGCGGTTGCAGTCCGACCCAAAACTTGTTGGACCCTGCGTCGACAAAATACTCGATCGGGCCCGAGACAAAGTCGTTGGAACAAGGCACAAAGTCCCACGCGATCGAGACGCGTGTCGGGTCGAGTCCCGTGAGCGCTGCAAAGGCTACGTCACGACTTAGTATCAATCTATCAATTCCGAGAGTGCACTTTTGTACCTTGGTTTGAAAAATCCAGCGAGCCATGGAGACACTCGGGGCACTGGTTGGTGATGAGCACGACGACGGACGACCCGGTGCACGCGGCGCTGGTGCACGTGACGCGCGCGCACCGGCCGCAGTTCATCGCATCGTCCCACTGCGGCGCATTGATGGCGGCAAAGTACGTCTGGCCAGCGCTCTTGCTGGATCCCCAAAGCGACGTAAACCCGCAGTTGCCGCCGACCCAGTCGCTCGAGTACGCCGTGCCGTCGCCCGTATACGTTGCTTGCGCCGAGAAGGCGCCGAGCAGCAGAGGCAGCCACCGCCAGCCCTGCATAGTCAAAGAAAGGACAAATGACCGCGACCGCGCGACGTGCGATGCTATAAATATGCCGATCCGACGTCGCCCATCTTGGCCGATACCCTTGCCATCAACATGGCGACCCGACCAAGTTAATTGTACACAAATGGTTTTTGTTCTGTATTTTTAGGTTGAATTTATCTTGCAGTTTCGCATTTTGTTGTGGTGTCCATTTGGCTTTCGTATTGTTTACTTGGAGTTGTTGTGGGCCTAGACGGCCGCGTCGGCTTCGTCACCGAGGCTGCACTGAGAAATGAGTGCCTGAAAGTCCTTGATCGCGTCCATCATGTTGGCGGCGGCCTCCGCCTTGTCGCTCAGGAGCGGTCGGCGGAAGCGCAGCACAACTGGCTTGCGCGCCCACGCCTCGGACGTTGTTCGTGGCGACACTTCGACGCCGTTGACGCGCAAAAGGACGTCGCCGTTGCGCATATGGTGGCCGCCGATCGCGGTTTTGCGCGCGTCGAGCACGAGATTGCGAACCGCGAGAACGTTGTGGCCGACGCGCCCGAGCGTAAAGTTGAAGTCGCCGTCAAACACCGTCCAAATGACGTCGTAGAGTACTTTGGGCAAGCGCGTTTCGAGCTCGACGGACGACGCGCCATGCGATTTACATGTGGTCGCCGACATAAAGTCGAGTGTGAACGCGACCTTGCGCTCGTCGCGAAAGGCAATGATCGACGCCATCGCGTCATACGCCGTCGTGCCAATCACCGAGCAGCCGTTGATGTTGATGAGAAAGTCCATCTCGCGCACGCCGTGGTGGAACGCAAGGCCCTTCTCGTCGACGTACGAGAGCACGATGCCGCCGTCGGCCGAGCCCACGAGCTGAATGCCGAGCTGCGCCGACGGCGGGCACTCGAGGTGGATGTTGGGCCGCAGCATATTCTTCTCACGTATCGACACTTGCAAAATGCGCTTTCCATGCTTTTGGCAATCTCGCTTTTCCGCCAAGCGAAAAAATCCCCTAACCTCACCTCACCTACCCCTATAGATGGCTTTTTCACAGGTATACCTCGATCGATCGAGCATCGAGCATCGCTTGGGCGATAGCGCTTGTTTGTCGAGATGGCTTTGCGTACAGAGAGATGGGCCACATAATACTCAAGGAGGAATAGCGTGGATGCAGGCTCCTGTTCTTCGGCCACCCGACAGAGGAATCTCTGACCTTATCGGAAGATCGATTCGATCCACCCATGTAAACGCGCTTGGATAGAGTTACATGAACGTATCTCGAGTGATCTTTGTTGAACATAGACTTTGCACCAGTAGGGACTAGGAATTTCCTTCATCTTCACTCGCCGGGCCTGCGCACGGCGGTGCGTCTAGCTCGTCTGTCGTCGCCCGGTATGTGTGCGAATATGGTGTCAAGTGTGTGCATATGGTGTTAAAGTACTATCATTTAAAGTGAGTGGTATCGCGCCATCGTCGTCTACTGGGCGTGCTATATAGTAAGGTGCGTGACGTTAGATCCAGACGCCGTCGCCTTCTTCCTCTTCTTCGTCCGAATCCGAGTCGTCGTACTTGCTCGGGTCCAGCATCGACATGCGCTCATCAGCCTCCATCGTCAGCTTCTTGAACAAGTTGATCTGGTCGTCGCTGAGGCCCGTAAACTCGGCAATGTCGCCGTCGCCCATCATGATCATCGACATGCGCGCCTGCTTGACGACCTCGTGCGCTTCTTCGAGCTGCTTGGCCATTGCAAAGTTCTGCTCCTCGCGGGCCCGAAGCAGCTCGGCGTCCTTGTCAAACTCGTCGTCTTCCTCTTCCTCATCTTCGTCGTCCATCGTGTAGTGGTGCTCGTCGTCGTCAAAGCTGCTCACGCTCATCTTGGACGGCGACCGGTGGCTATCGTCGTTGCCAAACGTCTTGCGCATCGGCGGCTCGGGCGTCGACACCTGTCGCATCTTCATGTGGCTGTCCGAGCGCGACCGCTGCAAGTCGGGCTTGTAGAAATGCGCAAACTCGGACGGCGCGTCGTCATCGTCGGCCGCTTCGTCGCCTTCTTCAATGACCGCCTTGGGGTCGTCGCCCGCCGACATGCGAATCGACTGGAGGTCTTGGTCCGACCGTTCGCGCTGCGCTTGGAGCTTGCGGGCCAGCTCCTCCTTGCCATCGGCGCGCGCCTTGTCCTCCTCGGCCTTGAGCATCCGCGCGAGCTCCTCCTTCCCGCGCTTCTCCCGCTCCATGCGGTCGCGGTCGCTCGAACTCGACGACCGGTGCCCGTTAAAGTGGTGGACCGGGTTGCCACCGCTTTTTCGCAACTCTTCGAGCTCGTGGAGCATCTTCTCCGCTTCGAGACGCGCGTTGCGCTCCTCGACCTCGTTGTGCAGGAGGTCTTCGCGCGTGCTCGGGCGGCGATACAGGCCACCTTTTGGCAAAGGCGCAGGCGCCTCGTCGGTCGTCGCCTCGTCTTGGTCTTCGTCTTCTTCGACAATGGTCGTGTGGACAGTCGCGTTGTCCGCAACGACGATCGGCTCGCCGTAGAACGCTTCCCAGCAGCTCGTGCAGTACCACTGCCCGTCGTCGTCGAGGAAGAAGGGCACAGCGAGCGACTCGAGGCAGTGGCACTCGGCGCACGTCTTGCGCGCCTTCTTCGTCGGCAGCGCCGTCTTGGTGATGTGACTCAGATCTTCCAAGATCGACTGGCGCATCATGTCGTACTGGTCGAACGCCGTGTCGTCCGCCGCGCTGTTTTCAGCTGCGGCCGCAAAGCTCTCGTCTTCGGTCTCGTAGTTCTCGCGCCGGAACGGCGTGATGACCGACGCAAGCTGCGCGAGCATGTTGTTTTGCTGGCCAATGACCTCGACGGGCTTGTTCTCGGTCGCCGACCGCAGAATGCGCTCGCGTTGCTGCAGCGCGAGGTACTCTTCGTACTTCTTGGCCTCTTCCTTGACGCGCTCGAGGGCCTCGGCCAGCACTTGGGCCTCCCGCTCGGCGCGGGTCAGCGCCTCCTTCTTCTCACCGCGCTTCTTCTCGGCCTGCGCCGCCACGTACGCCTTGGCTGCAACGCGAATGAGATGCGCCTCCTTTGTGCCATCGACAATCTCAGAGAGCAGGACGCCAGCAAACGCGTCGGTGAGCGGGTCCAAGCCTTGCGACGTCGCGACGAGCTGCTTGGCCACGTCGAGCGGGATCTGCTCGCGCTTGGGCGTCGCGGCGCGGGGCGGGTCGACTTCGCGGGCGCTGGGGCGGAAGCGCAAGATCGCGGGCTTGGGCGTGTGCTTGAGGAGGCGGAGCGTGCCCGTGTACGAGGCGCCGTCGACGGTCTTGCCGTTGACCGAGACAAGGACGTCGCCGACGTGGGCGTTGTGGAGGCCGCTGGCACTGCCGCGGCCCGTGAGGCGCGAGATCATGGGAACGTCGGCGGGAGTTGGCTTGAGCTTGAGCCCAAGCTCGCCTTCGCGCCACACAATGTCGTAGAGGCTCGTGTCGACGACGTTCGGGCGCGCCGAGTCGAGGACGACCGACGCCACCGACGGCTTCTCGGCCTCTTCACCGCGTTTGCGCGACGGCCGCCGGCGCATGCGTTTGAACTTGAGCACCGCGGGCTTTGTGATCGACTTGAGGAGCGAGATCGACGACCGGAACCCGATCTCCTTGGTGTCTTGGCCGTTGATGACGAGGAGGATGTCGCCGACGCGCGCGCGGTCAATGCCACTCGTGCCGACGCCCTTGCCTGTGATTTTTCGAATGCATGGAATGTGGCAGTCGTCGTCGTCCGGCCGGAAGATCATGCCGAGTGGGCCCTCGGTCCAGACAACCGTGTACGTTTCGCGGCGGGGCTTGACCGGCGCCGACGTCGACGAGGTGGCCGAGACCGTCGACGCCTCGGACGACGTCGACGACGAGTGGGCGAGGACCGGGGGCGGCAGCACGACGGCGTTTGCCCGCTCGCGCTCGCTGTCGCGCTCTGATCGCCGCCGGTGTTCCCGCTCGCGGTGTTCTCGCTCGCGGTCGCGCTCGATGCGGTAGCTTTCGCCGCGCGAGGTGCCCAAAGCGGCGGCGCTCGAGACGCCACGGCGGTACTCGCGGTGCGACGACGACGACGAGTGTTCGCGCCGACGGTCCAATTCGGCGCCTGTGCTGTTGCGCGCGCCGAGTGTCAGAAGCGACTTGGGTATCCGGAAGCGCAGAATCGCCGGCCGATGGATCGTCTTGAGCATCTCGACCGTCGCGTCGTA
This sequence comes from Saprolegnia diclina VS20, assembly GCF_000281045.1. Taxonomy (NCBI): domain Eukaryota; phylum Oomycota; class Saprolegniomycetes; order Saprolegniales; family Saprolegniaceae; genus Saprolegnia; species Saprolegnia diclina. The sequence goes on from NW_008246068.1 coordinate 787,197, forward strand.
CCCGCGCCGCGCGGTATCCATGCCGTTGATGCTCACGAGCATGTGGCCGACGGCGACGCCGGCCTTGGCCGCTGCCGAGTCTTCGCGCGTGATGCGGCCGACGACCGGCGGCATGTCCTCGCCGAGGTCCGGACGCAGCGTCAGCCCCAAGGAGCCCTCGCCCCATGAGACCTGGTACTCCATGAGCTCTACGACGACTACGGGAGATTGGCTGGCGTCAATATACTGTCGCCCACGGACTTCAAGATATCAAATGCTACAGGAACCCTCCGGATAACGGCAGGCGCCAGTGCAAACCGGTTCGGTTCAAAACCCGGTTCAAGCTCTCGTACCGCCACCCTCGGACGCTGCGTTCACGCAGCGCCGCTAACCGCGCGACAAGCAAGACACCCACCCTGCCCACGATTGCCCTTGCGGCGTACGAGACAGGTCGCGCGGTATTATCGGGACAGTATGCGGTAGGGATATGGCGCCAACTGTAGTCGCAGTTGCAAGCCAGCCAAAGTAGCACGCGACGCCGGCGCAGCGTCGTCTTGGCCGATCCCCTGCAGCGCAACTTGGGGCTCTTCAGGACGGGCCTCGTAGGCGCGCTGGTGCCAACTGAGCGCAAGCGCATGGCGTTGAGGGCTTTCAGGCCCGGTCCGACGGGAGTGAACCGGTTGGCCTGCGGAACGTCAGTCCCATGAAACCTCTCACAGTTGATATTATCCGGATACCGCTCCCGAGCAAGGGACTCGCGGTGAGTATGGTAAGAACATGCGCGCGTTGGCCAATCAGCGTGCGACTTTGCATTTTTATTGCGACGCAAGAAGAAACGTGTCTGTGACTACCTTGGGTTTGTATCGGACCGGCAATAAACACGCTGTGGAATTTATATTACTGTGCCATCCGGATAAACAGGCGCGTGTGTAATCCGGACGAACTCGGATCGATTGCCCACCCACACCCCGTGCATCCAGGTGCGTCGTACTGTACACAAATGCCTAGTCCATATTCGTAATATAACGTTAGTATATTGCTAAAACGACCAATATGCTAAAACGACCAATACATATATTGCATGCAGACACTCTCACAACGAAATATGTCTATTGCCAGTTGCCAGTGGGCGCGGTGGGACGATGCCCTGGTCCAGCGTGGGCTTCAACGAGGCGCCCTTGGCGATCGCGCGACGGTAATACCGTGTGCGACACTAGTACACACTGCAATATACAGTGTTTGTTCGCATGCTTTTGTGCACATATGCAGCTTCTGCCAGCGCCAGGCCGTGTCAACGCCACTTACTTAAGCGGTGTACGTCGACAGAATCCAAAGCGTCGAGACGATCGAGTTTTGCTTGCGCTCGAAGCGCGACAGACTATGGTAGCCAGCGGATACGAATCTCGAAATCTTATTTAGCGCCGCTCGCTCTTAGTGCTTGGTCCTTATCGGGTCGTCGTGTCGGGTCCGATATCGACTTTGAACGATGATGTCCAAACAAACGTGGACGCCGCTCAAGCGTTGAAATGTTCACGGTTCCAACGTTAAGGTCTATGGTAATGGACACATTGTTTTGCCCTTGGAAACGTCGTCTTCTTGTGCAACAATGAGCTCTGCTCGTGTCAGTCCTGCGTCTTGTCGCCTTGATAGCGCCGTTTCCAAGTAGTGGAAGAGGTTTTCCGCACAAGGCCGAGCGCTCAAAAGCCCAAGAAAAAGTACAATTACGACTAAAATCCACGCGCAGAGCAAGCGAGCTCGAGCTATTCACAAACTTGTCGTATCAGTCAAGAGCCTCGCCCACCACTGGCATGGTGGGCACCAACGCGGTTATTGCCCAAGTATATAGCTCGGTCTTGTTGATTTTGTTCTGTATGGTTGAATTTGCCACTTCAAGTCTCCACCTTGCAACGTTTAATGCATTAATGCACTTGCTCCACTGTAGCATACCTCGTCCAAGAACCAATATATCGACGTGCTCTAAAAGAGTTCTCGCACTTCTGCGTGGAGATACTCTTGCGGCTCGGGCGTCCGCAGCGACAGCGTCCGCGTCGTTTCGCCCGTTGCAAATGACATGGCCTCGACGATGACCGTGTCGATCTCGACAAGCGGCGCCAGCGTATGCTCCTACGAACGGTGGTTGTGGCAGGCGGTGCGTTCTCTTTCGTACGTTGTGTGTCAAGAGCTGCTCAATGTCGTCGTGACGGTAGATACCATAGAGGTTGGACGCGCTAATGCGGCACTTGTAACTTCCTACGCTCGCATCGCCTCCTTAGCTCGATAGCTAACGCACCCGTCTTGTCACGGCCGAGGCGAATGTCGAGCGGCGGTGTGCCACCCGGTCGCGGCTTGATCTAGCTCCGACAGACGATTTTGACCTCCTAGAAACAGAGATGTCGACGCTATACCAGCAGCCCGGTCGCGCCAAAGAGCTCCTGAAGCGCAAAGTACGAGTCTGTGCCGCTGCCACCACGAGTAGTGTGTGAATCGATCAAGAGGTCAGGAGACGGCACCTGTGGGTGCGGCTGCAGCGTCGCATGATGCGGTCGGATGCCTCGAGGCACTGGTCCTTGGGCAAAAACCTTCGGTACATAGTCCCATAAGGATCGCACACAAGATTGCAGTCGTATCCTACTTTTGAACGATGCGCTTGACCGCCGCGACAAAGGCTTCAGTCCGGTGATCGCCGACAAACCGAACCCCTAGGACCATGTTATGCACTAAGCTAGGGTGATGGGATCAACCGTTGAGCATTATGTCTTCACGCACAGCGTCTCGAAAGGCCTGCGCCGTGTCAACGTCGCAGTGGGAGGAGAGCGGAAGTCGACCCCGCAATAGGTGCGAGCCGAGTACTTCGATAAAGTCTGCCTTGCGGCTCGATACAACGCGCTTCCGTACCGCTTGCACAAGACGCGGGTCCAAGATCGCGTCGAAGTCCTCGCTGTTGTCGTTGTTGCTCATTGTGAAACGTTAAACTGCGAACTTTTGAGGTCGTCCGCGGTTCGATCCCCACTTTTCATAAAGTTTCTGTCAATTCGCCAAGAGGAATCATCATCAACGTCATCACAGCAAAAAAAAATAAGCATAAGTCGTTTGCCTCCGTAGCTGGAATATGCGTGGAGACTGTCGTCGTTGGAAGCGAGATCGAGCCGTACCCACTCGCAATGTGGTACAAGTAGCTCGCGCGAGGTCTCTGTACGCGCTGCAAGTATACTAGTACACGTTGCTATTAAAACCCCTCAAATATGTTATCCTGGCTTCCGTCGTAGTCGGCGTCATTGACGCGCAAGCCCTGGTCGCCGTCAAAGAGAGACGTGTCGTAGCGACTGGTGAGCTGCGGCACATACGGCGTCTCGAGCGTCTGACTTCGCAGCGCGTCCCAGTCAATCGACGCAAACCAGGGGTGGCCCATAATGTCATTCGGCCCCGAGACGCCCATGCCGAGGCGCTTGGTCGGGTCGCCATGCAGAAGCTTCTCGACGAGGTCGCACACCGCGGGGCTTTCCGCGAGAAGGTCGGGGGGGAACTGCACCGCGTTCGCCCCGGTGCGCACAAACGCAATGTTCTTGAAGAGGCTCGCAATGTCCCCGTCCGGCGTCTCGAACGGTGTGTACCCCAATAGCATTTCGTAAATGAGCACTCCAAGCGCCCCTACATAACAGCATTATCTTGTCTGTTGGTGACAAGACGATGTACAATAATCGACGGCAATGTCGTGGCCCGTATTTAGCACAAACTCGGGCGCGAGGTACTCTTGGGTGCCGCAGAGCGTGTAGCTGCGCGCATTCACCTCGGTCGTGCCGTCTTCGTTGGTGACTGTGAACGGAATTTTCTTGGCAAACCCCATGTCGACGATCTTGAGGTACCCCGTGGCACTACGAAATTCCATCAAAATTCATCAAATTCATCAAAATTCATCAAAAAATCTCTAAAACAGCAAAAATGCATCTCGAAGCGCCATACCTCACGAGAAGGTTCTCGGGCTTGAGATCGCGGTACGCAATGTCGCGTTTGTGCAAATGCTCGAGGCCCAAGTAGACGCACGCGGCGTAAAACTTCATGTCTTCTTCGTCGAGGTCCCGGCCGCAAATGTCCGTGTGGAGTACGCTGAAGAGCTCACCGCCCTGGACGAGCTCGAGAAGCATGTATAAGTAGTTGGCGTCCTAATCGCGTGTCCAATATAGTCCTCTTTTCGATATTTATAAAATGCAAGTACCTGGTACGTGGCGTAGAGCTGTACGACAAACGGGTTGGGCGGCAGCTCCTTGAGAATCATGCGCTCGCGCATAATGTGTTCTTGCTGCTGGCATTCGATCACATGGGCTTTCGAGACGCACTTGAGCGCGAGGAGGTACTCTTCGGCCTCGTAGAACGCTTGCACCATCGTAACCCGGCCAAACGAGCCTTCGCCAAGAACCCCAATCTACATGTACATTTGCGCACGCTTTCCAGCGCCTGAGACGTACGTGGACGAGGTCTTCGAGGTCGAGGTTGCTCAGTGGATGGCGGTAGAAAAGGCCGCTCACGTTGGCAATGTTCGCGATCGACTGGCGCCGCGTGACAATGCCAAGCGACACGTTGGCTTGGGAGAGCCGAAGGCACGTGACTTGGCCAACGCACGTCGCGGTGGATTTGTAGTCGCCGCCCCTAATGCGATAGTTTATCGTTTGAAACGAAGAAACGTCGTCGGTACGTGATGGCTTCGCCGCCAAACGAGTCTTTGACGTTGAGTTCGAGCGGAATGTTTTCGTCTTCGAAATCTTGGACGTTGACTTGGCCATCGCGGATGATGTAAAAGTACTCGGCCGGCAGGTCCGGTTGAAAGATGATATCGCCATCGTCGTACTCGACGATCTCAAACATGTTCGTGATGCTGTCGAGCTCGTCGTCGGTGAATTCGGCAAAGTGGTCGTACGTGCGCAGCGCGCGCTTGATGCCGTTGGACTCGAGGATCGCGGTGAGCGGTCCGATCATCGAGATAAAGTCGGCCCGCATGAGCCGCACGCATTTCACAAGCCCAATCGCGCGCACGGTGCAGTTACGTGGCTGGTCGTTGAGGAGCGCGGTCTCGCCAAAGTAGTCGCCTTGGTGCAACCGCGCAATCTACCTCGTGTTAAACTCCTTTCAAAAAACAAGATGTCCATGTCACCTCGGACTTGGACGACGACATGAGAATCAAATTACGCTTGGAGCCGGCGACCGTGCACCCGACCGTGCCGGACGCCACAATGTAAAAGGCGTCGCCGCGGGACCCTTGCTGGACGATGACGGCGCCGTCTTCGAAGGTCACTACTTCGAGACACCGGTTCATGGACGTGAGCTGGCGCGACGTGAGCCCGGTAAAAAGTGGGACTTTTTGCAGCCACTCGGAGCGCTTTCCGAGCGACTCCATCGACGATTGCGCTTGGATCTATCGTAGATAGTTAGATGGAGCGGACGACAGGATACGTGCGGACCGCGCGAAATTCATTGCGCCCAAGTGTCCAAAGCTTGCAGTCGCTGGTCGCAATCACGGTCGCCGCGCGCGGGGCTACGATTATGACATCGTGTCAACTGCGATACACGAATGCCAGTACCGTCGTAAATGAGCGCGAGTTCGCCAAAGTGCCCACCGGCCGTGACATCGCCGACGTGGACATCGTTGACGAGGCATTCGCAACTGCCGTCTTCAATCACTAGAAGACAGTAATAGTGCACTGCATAGTCTCGAAGTGGCAACGTACCGTAGAATTTATCGCCGTGGTCGTGTTGCCGAATGATGACGTCCCCAGCTTTGACGCTGACGCTTGTCATGACCGAGACCACCTAGCGCGCGCTCCAGTGTGTGATGCGGCGACGTCACGTACCATGTCCATCTCGCCCTCGGTCGTCGCCTCGAAAAGCAGTGCCTGAATGTTCTCCTTCAAGAGCTTGCACGTCTCGGGGCTCTTCTTGCTCGACCGCGGCTCGTCGTTCTTCTCGCCGCGCACCGACTTGGAGTCCTACGCCATGACGCCCACGATGTCATCGGCTTGACACCATCCAAGTCTACGTGTCCAGGCTCAAAGATATTGACGCGCTTTTTTCGCTGGCCGAGGCTGCTCCGCTCCGAGGTGTGTGAGACGCGACGCGTCCAGACGCCGCGCTTGGCCGTCGGGTCGGCCCGCACGGCGTGTATTGAGCTGGCGTACATCTGCGACCGACTGTGAGATGTCTCGCATCGCGAGGTCCTACCTTCTTCAGGTGCTCGAACACAGCTTCGTCGCTCACGTGTTGCTGGACGAGGTTCGTGTACTCGTTCTTGAGGAACCGGAACGACTGCAGCGAGACGTCGGGCTCGTCTGGCGCCACCGACGCGCCCGCGCCCATGCCTCTCTAGTCGCAAATATATGTTGTTCAACAAACGACGCCTTTTTATAGACGGCGGTTAACCAGCACTAGAGCGTTTTGCGGGCAGAAAGGGCGTCGCGCCTTGCACCAAGCGGGGAGCGCGCGCGGTCGCGTTCGAGTGCTTGGCCATGCGTGTGCCAAATTGAATCGCTTGTTTCGGCAACCCCGTGCAGTGGCGAAGTCCCAATCCGCGGGCCACAACACGCAATAGCAGCTTGTCACCGACCCCCCGCGGCTGGGAAAAATCCACAACATCGTCGAGCGGCGTTGCCGCCAAGAAGTTCACGACATGCTCGTCCAGGTACGGGAACCGGGCTTCGCGTCCGTGGTCCGAGATCATGCGGTCGTCGCGGCCGAGGTTGCGCAGCCAGAGACGGTCCATGTCCATGCGAAGCTCGGCGCGGAGGCCGTCGTAGCCATCGCGCTCGAACGCTGCCTTGTGCCGGCCGTATCCTAAAGCATTATTGTGGTTGCAGCTTCATGAAACGTAGCAAACCAGCAAGTTGTTCGTCCGCACCAATGCCGACCAAAAGGACTTTGACATTCGACGCGTACGGGGGGCGAGGGGCGGAATGGGGGGACATATCGTGGGGCGTCACCTGCGTGTGGTTGGCGCAAAGAGAGAGCCCTTGCACATGGGCATAAAGTGCATCGACGCCAAGGACACCCATCGCGATGAGCACCGCTCGCGCGGACGCACTCTCTTGCGGATGTCGGCTCGGAGCGAGCTTGGCCGCAAGCTTGTGCAGCTTCTGACAGCACGGTTTGCAGACGTTAAAGGCGCACGTCGGCTGGCGCTGCCGCGTGCACTTGGTCGCTGCGCAACGCGCGTCGACCGGCACGGCAAACCAAACGCAGTCGCTGGGGACTGCGGGGGTGTCGACCTCGGGGCGCTCGACCGCGAGGCAGCCGACGCCGCGGGCTAAAAACCAAAACGCCGTCCCAATGTTGAAGTCCATGTGCGTAACACAAGGCTATGCCATGAGCATCAATCGCACGATACGAGGTTGTGGGTCTCTTACCTGCATGCACGCGACCACGTCTGGCTGCGCGGCCGTGACGCTCTGCCCGTCAATGTCCATCTCGACCAATCGAAAGTCGCGCGTCGGAAACAAGCGCCGCAGCTCGTTCCACGAGACCACGGCCGCCTTACGGTCGGGTGACGCGTGCGCCGTGTCAAAGCACACGTTGTAGAGCTCGAGGGGCTCGTGCGGCGGCAGCGCGTGATGGGCCAGCGCCGCAAGCACGACCGAGTCGAGACCGCCAGAGAAGAGAATGCCGACGCTCGGTTCGTTGTGATTGCACGATGGAACTGACTCGAGCCGGATCGCTACGGCGCTGTAGAGTACGCTGAGCAGGCCTTTTGCAGCGCGCTGCATCGACAGAGACAGCGCGTCATCGAAGGCGAGCGCGTCGAGGGCGGCGGGTAGCGTCTGTGGCGGAGCCACCGCTGGCACCGACGGAGGCCAGGGAGCAAGGCCCGGTGACGCCATGCCATCGTTGTAGTAGAAGAGACCCGTGCACGGAATCTCCTTGCAAACCATCGTCGGATGCGCAATTGACGCGATGACGGCGACGTCGTCTGGACTGGACGGCATGTGCTCGAGCAAGCTGCGCCGACCCAAGCGGTCTCGACCGTACACGAGCGTCTCAGTGGCTTCGTGGAAGAAACAGAGTGCGAATGGGCCTTCTACGGACGCGAGCGCCTCGATGACGTGGGCGGCAACGAGCGCGGGGTCCGTGTCCGCCCGCGTCGCGTCAAAGAGGACTTGAGCGACAACCGCCGTGTCGCTAGAGCACGCTGGGATGGAGAGGCCACCAAACACTTCGCCGTTCCATAGCAATACGCTGCCGCTGGCGTCGAGGACGGGCTGCGTCGCCATGGTGGCACCGCGCAGATGGAGCACCGCGGCCGAGAGCACGACGGCAGCGCCGTTCTTGGACCGCTCGATCGAGCCAAAGTGATCGGGGCCGCGCCGAGCAATCGCAGCCTCCATATCGCGTTGGAGCTGGACGCAGGCGGGCGAGGCGACCGCCGCCGCCGACCCAAGGACGGCCGCAATCCCGCACATCAAAGCACCACCACGATACGCCGCGTGATTTGATTGGCTGCTCTATTTTATGTAGGCCAATCGCATCGTCGGATTTGGTATCCGCGAGAAAGGGCAATCTCCAGCGCGTCTCTTGATACGGCCGAGGACGACCAACCTGATGCAGAAGCCTTTCTTATTTCAAGGCATTATCAACGCAGCACCATCTTATCTACCTACGAGCGCTCACAAGGAGCCGTAGTTGACAGCGATGGTTTCTTCGAGTACGCTTGCCTCGCCGCTCGCTGCTTCGTCGGCCGTGACCTTCCAGAAACAGAGCAGCAATACCATCGCGATCGGGATACCACAGAGCGCTGTCTGCCAGAGCGTCGACGCGCCATACTCTTGGTAGATGTAGCCGCCAAGGAATGCGCCGAGGCCCGACCCAATGCCATTTTGAACCGCGTTGAGAATGCCCATCATGGTGCCATGCGAGTTGGGCGAGTTGCTCTTGACGAAGGTCGTGAAGGCAGTCCACATGAGGCCAAACGTGAGGCCCTGCAGCGCTTCGAACGGCAAGACCGCCCACACATTTGGTACAAACGCATAGACCGAGAGACGCACCGAGTATGCGAGGAGCGAGAGACCGATCGTCTTGGGAATGCCGCAAATGCGCACGATCGAGTCGGCAAAGAAGAAGACGGGGATCTCCGAGACCGTTTGGAGCAAGGTCGCGAGGCCCACAATCGCAGAGTTCTTCTCCGAGAGGTTGAAGAGGTACAGCATGAGGAAGCTGTTGATCGTGCCAAAGACAATGCCGACGACAAACACAATTGAAAAGAGCAGTCGCACCGACGTCGAGTGCAATATCGGCGCCAGCACCGTCGAGAGCGTCGGCGACTGCACCATGGGCGTGCCGTGGATGCGATACTCGACGTGCGGCAAGGGCACGAGGATCGCAATGGCTGCAAACGAGAGTGCGAGCTGCGTGCTAAAGATGACGTAGATACCGGTTGTCGCAATGAGGAGGCTCAGGCCGTACGCGCCGAGGCCGTAGCCGAGCGACCCAAAGAGCCGCTGGCGACCATAGTCGGCCTCGCGCAGCGCGAGCTGGTCGAGCATCGCATTGTTGGGCGAGTTTTGAAAAGCTGCGAGCGCAATCACAATGCAGAGGAACTGGAAATTGGACACAAACTGGACCGTAAAGTTGAGGACCGCGGCGGTCGCAATGCAGAGCGTGTGGATGAGCCTCTGGTGCTGGACGACGTCGGCGACGACGCCCCAGAACGGCGGCCCCACGACGTTGATGTACATGGGAATCGCCTGGAGCACGCCGATCTCGACCTTGCTAAAGTGGCCCACGTCCTGCAGAAAGACCTATCTCGGCGCGATGAGAAGGCGGAGGATGCGGCAAGTGGGCGCACCGCGAGGTAGCTGGCCGCCGACGACCCAGCGTAGTAGACAAAGTACGCGAGCTGGAGGCGCCAGCCCGCCGAGACGCGCGCGGTCGACGGGATCGAAGGCAGGTCCTCAAAGTTGACCTTGCGTCGCTCCATGCTGGACGGTCGCAATCTTGGAAATGGAAATCTACGGAACCATGGAGGCCGTGGCTAATATATCCATATCGCATTGAGATATGGATATTGGACGGTGTACCTGGTGCTCCAAACGACGATGGACGACGACTCGTGCTGCAGACATTAAGCCTTCAGGCTAGACGGGATGAGACTTGGGAAAATAGGAACGGCTTGCCTTTGTCGGGCGACACGGGTATATTGCAGAATGGTTACCTATGGCAGTATATGGACCCAGTCGGTCCATATATAAAACGCTCGTAGGATCCGGATAAAACTGTAGGATCCGGATAAAACTGAATGGGGCACGACTTCAACTTGAAGTGCCAGCGACTTGAAGAAGGTGGTGTGCGTATCCAGCGTTTATGGGGCTATTGTTGCGGAAATACTTGAGTAGTGTATGGACTCCTCGCACGCTGCCGCTGCAGTCTCAAGTTGAGACCAGGTTCTAGACGAGTTGCGACGCCAACCAGCCTCGCGG